>NW_009633863.1:100079-150797 GCF_000690535.1 Cariama cristata
GGAAGCCATGAGCATGGCATGTGCAGTATAATCATTTTTGTCCTTTAAATAATTAATCCGCATATGATATCACCATACTTACTAGTGAAATTCATGGAATTATTTTCTCATTACAATATTAACAGTAAGGAAATGCTTTGCTTTGTGCACTTCTCAGTTGTGTTACGTCAAACAACGATGGATTCTTGGGAGCAAAATACATTACAATGAATCAATAACACTGGTTCAACTTAATCCCGCTTCTGCTTTTAGGCCTCAGTTAAAAAAGTAAAGAGTGTTTCTTCTCAGATATATCATAAGACTTTTACATGCCATATCTGTAAAGATCAGGGAGGTCAAAGACAGAGGTAGATTGGTGCACTGCCACCGCATCACCAACGAGGCAATTATTCATCTGAAAATTACTGTTTGAAGGACTAGTAAAACAACCTTATTCCAGGAACTATTCCTGAAAGAAACTGCTTCTCAGCGTGGACAATGTATCAGAATCTGGCCCCCAGCCTCTCCTGTGCAGCCTCTCAAGTGTACCTCATGATTCTCCTTGGCAAACAGCACTATGAAAGTAACAGCAGAGCTGTGCAAATGCTCTCTCTTTAACTTCGTATTCTGCAGCCTGGCTTGGTTCAGGTTCATAAAAGCAACACTTGTGTGTAGATCAGGGGTCTGCTCTACATGGTAAGCAAGCAATAACACCTCTCTTCAACGTTACCCCTAGTTAGCATGTAAAATTCAAACAGGGAATTCACCAGCTTGCTAGACGTTACTCCAATGAAAGCATTTTTGATACAGAGTATATTTTAAATCTCAAGTATAAACATGCTGTTCAAGTGATAAACGCATTACTTGAAAAAAGATATTGCTAGATAGCTAAGAGACAGCTTGACAGAGAATTGTTCCTGCACTTGCTTCTGAATCAAGCACTAGATTCAGCAAGCTCAAGGTACCATTTCTCCAAATTTAATTTACTTCCATTTGCTAAAAACAGTATGTAAAATTCTAAGAGCAAAAACGAAGGAAAAATATGTTAAGATCTAAAGAAAGCAAGAAAAAGTTAAAAAGTACAAATATTTCTTGGCATAACATCAATGTACTTCACTTGAATTTGATGGGTAAAGAATGTGGGAGAAAATGAAGTCGGAGAAAATGAAGTCAGAGAAAAGTGGAAAGATACAAAATTATACTCATTCAATTTTTACAGTTGCAAACTACAAAGCACAGCAACCACTGCTTCTTTTCCATCAAAATGTTTCTTGAACAAAAGTTACAGTGTGTTCAAATAAAAGTATAAGCGTGCACGCATTAGGATAAGTGAATGCTCTTCACGAGATCCAAAGCTTGAACCAAATTAAGGTGGTGTAAAGTCCCCCCTTGATTAAGATGAAAACTAAATCAGAACCTAACTGAAGTTCTATATTTGTACTAAATTTATTTGTATTTTAGAAAAAAAATCCTAATGTAGTACCTTCGCAGAAAATACTAGTTTGATTCTCTACATGCTTCATAATTTATATGTTTTTAAATAGCTATATTTTGCTTTTCAAGACGTTCTGTAGTCGAGTGCTAGATTTCTAATTGAGAGGTTACGTCAGGAAAGCAGCTTTTGTTTGGGGGGTTTTTCCGATCACAAGACATCTCTTCTTGGCAGTGAAAATATGGCACAGCCAGTAAAACTATAATGAAAGATTTTTTTTCCAATTCCAGTAGGAACTGGATTCCAGTCATCAAAATGCATCACATGCATGTTTAACAGACATGAAATATTACCATGGAAGGCTGAAGGTGGCACTTTACAACTAGACACTATCTACAGACTCAGTTATGCTGAAGCTTCAAAAATTGCAGGTTTTTAAAAACTGCACATACAGCAGTCTTACTATAATTCAGGTTCTTTCACTCCTGCAGCAAATGTCCTTTCATTTCATCCTTTAGCCACAAACAAGGCACTTCTCTTACATCAAAAATCTGTATGTCTTTAGTCACATTATTCTGTAAACCTGATAAAACCTGTTTATGCAGGGAAAAAAAAATTAAATCACTCATCTACAATTTCCACCAAAACCTGTTTTTCCCCCCCTTCCCTGTTTTTAAAGGAATCAGAAACACAGCACCAGCAGCATCACAGCACGATGTCAATCAAAAACCAGCTGAAAAGCATGACTAAGTGGTTCAAGCAGAGGGCTTTCCGACCTTTACCTGCTGCACTGACATTTGGTTGGGATCTCTGCCATATACACTACTGTGCAACACAGAGAACAGAAACTCTTTTTTATAATCATTAGAGGCAATTTTATATGAACAATGGTAACCCAAGGGAATCATTTATCACCTCCCTCCTTCCAAGTTTAACTGTCCCCACGAAGGGTGTTAACACAGGCACCTATTATTTTCAAGTTACGTTTGGTAACATGCACGACTGGCCTGAATAAGTACATACGCTTACAAGAGGGAAGTGAGTAGAAAGTAAAGTTAAGCAGGAAGATGTATCTTAGTAGGAGGTAATTCATACAAAACAAAAAAGTAAGTAGGGTAACCCATGCAGCTAGACTGGCAGTACCACCTCCTATTTGCATGATACTCTGTCTTCATAATGTCATCGTAACAAAAAGTTAATGGAGTCACTGGAACAGGTCACAGCTGAGACACACTCAGAGAGCTGGGAAGCACGAAGCTACGGGGTTAACGACTTGCTGGGCAAGGCAGCGGAGCGGAGATGAGAGCTGGTTGTCACTGTCAGGGTACATAAAGCAGAGCATGACCAGCAGCTGTGTGTTTATATGGATATTTCCTCTGCCTTGGTAGAAGTAAAGCTTGTTACAGTCATCCCATCGTCTCACTTACCGTCTCACAGACAGATGTTTCTTTCAAATGATGCAACTGGTTACAGTGCCTTACTATTCACCATGCCGGGCAATGCCAGATGCTCTGGCACCAATTTAGTGAAGAAGGGAAGGAGTTTAATTGACACTTGGCTAGTTGCTATGGATGGTAACTAAGTGACAGCTCAGTGAAGTAGAAACTGGAATGAATGAAGTAGCTGTGACGCAGAGACTGGGGGTGGGGAGCAGGCAGGAGAGCGGGGCACCCCATGATTGCTTATCCAGCACAGGGTGCTGGACGAGGAATGAAACCCTCGTACCTGGTGAAGCACCTTTGGAAGAGTATTTCTTTCTCCTGGCATAGCATTCGTCTTATTCTTGGGTTTTGTGATATTTACACTCAGCAATGTTCACTCTGGATGCAGGCAGTTTCTAAGCTGGCTTTCAGAAGTCAATTCAGAAATTAAACATTTGACACATCTGGTTAGTTCTGCTTTCCTGAATCTTGTTCCCCAAGAGATTTAGTTTAAATAATGGCAAATAAGACTACTTTGTGTAAATAGTGAAACCTGACCGATGTCCAGTTACGGGTTTCAATATGACAGAGTTTCATAACGTTTTCAGACTCTGGACCAGACATAAGTAGCAGCACTGACTCATCAACGTCTCTCCGTTCAGCCTCATAAATGCAGTTCTCAACATATCAATTACCCACATTCACGTATTTAGATTTTTTTGATTGTGATTAATGCAGCGCTTCGTTCCTTTCGCGAAACTGGAAATTATATATACGCTTTACCTGTCACTAACTTTTCACAATTGATTTTTTCTGCTCTTGAAAAGTATCATAGGTAGAGGTTATATTAAATTAGAGCAAGATCTTTGTAGCCTGTTAGCAAATACAATTTTAGAGCTTTATAGGTTAGTCCCTGAAAGGCAAGCACCAAAATTAAATTACATTATCGCTCTTCGGAACAAACTGCTCCACTCAATAAGAAACAATACCAAAAAAAAAAAAAAAAAGAGAGACAGAAATTGGAAGTTGTCCCCTCTTAAATCCAGTCAATGAACTTTGACAAACTTTCTACATGGGAGTGAGGAGAGTATCTCTTAGTTCATTTATGTTTCACTCTCAGTCAAGGCTGCTGCACTTTCTTCTGCACATGCTTAAATTTTAGACCAGGCGAGACATAAAGCTTTAAAATGTTCTGCCTAAATGGAGAGCGGAGGAAGCTGTTTGGGCTGCACAGTTGTAGCTGCAATTCACAATAAGCAGTTCACGATAAAACAGTGAGCACTCCCCATCTGCTTTTTCTCCCCTTCTCTTCTCTTCCAGACAATTTCACCTTCCTGACAAAAGTACATTTCATTATTCTTTCCCTCAGGGTTGATGTTTCACCCTTCCATTGTCTCTGCTATGCAGCACTGCTCACTAAATTATGGTCTTTCAAGAAAACTTGAAATTGCAATGAGTTCAGCAATGGTACTATACATTAAAGGAGAGAGCTCTACCCCAGGACGAAATGCAACTTCAGTCTTGACTTTGCTGAGTCTCAGCCAAGCAGATGGAAACGCAGATGGACATAGGGGATACTCCGAGGTACATCTACCCTACGGGTTCCCATCTTCAGGTGGAACTGGAAGGAACAGTTGATACAACCCTGCAAATCAGACTGTAACTGTAAGGCTGTCCAGAAACTGCCTTCCACTTAAGTCACAGACATATAAAAATCATAAATTATTTTAACAATGAAGAAACACCATTCAAGCAGTTATAGCCATTGCGCAATAGGATTCACAATCAGCAGAGACTTGTGAGAAATTAACACAAGTGAATTTAGAAGGAATGTTTGGGATCATTTCCTTAATGAAAAGACTGCTGGAAAAGCTCTTCCATGTGTCATAGTTAGGATGTGTTTCCTTAATGTTAAAAATACAAGAAATGTTATAATTTTTAATAAGCATAAGTTTCCAGACAAAAATCGTATCAGTAATTCACCCAATAGCTGCAATATCAAAAAGTGATAATCCAACAGCAAGGCAATCTCTAAACCATTCTGTTATAATCACAACCTTTGGAGTCAGGCACCTCTTTAATTTGATATGAAAATCTAATGGTGCTTACTGTGGGGCAACGAAAAGGCAATGCCGTCCAACTTCAACATATTTCTAGCGTGTTCTCTCGAAAGAAAAGCTCTCCCTAACGAAACAAAGAGGTAAACGCTTCTTGGAGTCTAAAGCCACTTTGAAGTTTGTCACAGTATACCATCGAGTATGCCGTATCATCCACAAGGACATTAGAAAGTTAAATTTAGGTTGTTAAGTGCGAATACCCTGCTCTCATGTACGTCTGTGGATGCCCATGAAGCACACAGCATCATGAGGTTCCATCCCTGATAAATAGTGACACAAAATCATGCAGACTCTGGGGGGGGCGAAAAAAAAAAATAATCTTAAATCTATATGCATTAGTTGCTCTCATATATGAGCAGCATGTAGATTTTAAAACTCTCTTCAGTGGTACAGATGGAGTTCAGTTTGGAAAAGCAAGATGCAATCTGCATTCCAAATTTCTTTTCCATAGGTGTGGTAGAAATTGTACTGATCAAACACTACTGATTTCTTATGCAACTTCAGAACTTGTACATGAAGGTATGCTTATTATTCAACAAATACAACATATCTAGAACTCAGTTTCCTTTGGAAACGCATTCTGGTGTAGTATCTTAGCAAAATGTGACAATTTGGCAAGCATTGTTCTGAGCTCAAATCACAACATAGACTTTAGGTATTTTCAATTAGAGAAGACATTAAGAATTCAATAACTACAACAAAATGGGTTTTTTTCTGAAGCAGCTAGAAAATCATACACAGTTATGATAGCTATATAATCTAAAATAGAAATGCTGAATAATCATGAATTCTGTTTTTTACTTTCCAAAACCAAAGGGCAAATTATCACCCTACATTTTGTAGTTGTATTGATTATAGTTGATTTTTACTTTGAGGCTACAGCATTGTAAAATAAAACTAACGGAGGTTTCTTAGTTCAACTCATTATAAAATAAAACCAAATGCTTGATTAATACACTATTAATATCACTAATTCACTTTTTTTCTAACAGCGTTCCTGAATACATATAATATGGATGACATGAAACACGACCTCAAGAAGATACATATGTTTACGATATGGAAACACACATTTACATTTACACTTCAAAACTTTATTAAAAAGTAACGAGTTCTGAAGTTGAGATGTAATACATCTAATCAGAAATATGCCAGAAGCAAATTATTATTTTGAGAAGTTTATAGTTGTACAATATTTTGTACACATGATAAGATAATAATGTTTTTGTTGAAAATATAATCAGAACTGTAAGGTTTTAATTGCTAAAATAAAATTAATTGATAAAATTAATTTTATCAATTTGAAGTTTTATTTCAGGTATAACATTTTCAAGTTTCAGTAAAACTCACTGAAATAAGATGAATAAGACATACACAGAATAAAGAAAAACAGCAAAACTTTAATTTTTCTTCTTTAAATAATAGTCAGTGAGGATTTATATTAAGTGCAGAAACAACCTACATTCTCTACCAGGACAATAAAATGCTGGCAATTTTCCCCAATTACTCTATAGTAATGTTATGAAAGAATATAAGTAAAAAAATCATACTCAGCATTTTCATACATGCTTCTTTCCTGGACAGAAAATACTTCTTAACAATTTAATTATATAATGTAATAGAAGCTTAATATTCTGCATTTTGAAAGGAACTAACTTTGTATATTAATATATCTGATGTCCAGTAGATGGCAAAATATCAGCAAGCTTCACCTTTAATCTTCTTGAAACTTGCTCAATTTAAACCTCAAAGTATATCTTTTTCCCTTTTTCTTTCTAGTCTCCACTTTCTATTTCATCAGATAGCAGGATTAGCTTTACCTTTGGGATGTTTTCTGTATGTTATCTGCTTGAAAGACAATTTCATCTTCATCAGTTCTTGATACAACAAAGCACAATAATGTTACTATCCTTTAAATAGTCCTTTGAAGACAGTTTCTTCACCACTGAAAATTTTTTCTCCAAAAGCATGCTGCTGCTACTGTTCCCAAATTTGCCAGCACATGTTAGCATACTGTGTACAAAAATCTCTTAGCAACAATATCTTAGTGTCTAACATTTTCCTTCTTCCAACTATGATTCATGGAGCCATCTGTAGTCAGATATTGACATGCAGTATCTTAAAATAGATACCTTGCATTTGCTCAACAACTAGTTTTAGCATCCGAAAATATAAATTATGGGAAAGGGCCAATATTTCTTTGAGGCTTTTCATCATTCCCTTGATCATTTTAGCACCGTTTAAACAAAGGCTTGCCACGATCACTTCGCTTTAGTATTAAGGTCAAAGCATCCAGGCTTTCCAGAGCGCAGTAAGTAGGCGGCTCTGCTGTGCCGGGTGCAGTCCCTTAGGTAAACCCTCCAAGCAATCTCAACGGCTTCCCTGGTGAGGATCACCTCATGCCGGTACCCTGGCTATTTTTTAATAGTAACGGAAAGCTAGGTTTTTAAACTGCAAGTATTGCTACACGCAGCATTAAGATCGAAGCATTTTTCACACCCTTGGAGCCTAAGCCTCACAGAAAGTACCCTACGATAGGTGGGACAAGGTCAATCTCTCAGCTGGGCAATGACAAAGATATTTTTGCAGCAGCAGCTACCATAGGGAACGCAACGATGTCCCGCCCTCTGTTCAGGGAATGGAAAAAAAAATTACAACTGTAGCCTCCCAAGCACTGTTTTTGCCTCCCAAAACTCTTCTGAAGTTTTCACTCAGAAGAGAAAGCATCTTGTTTTCAGCTACAGAAAATTATCTAGTAGTAGCTACCAGCTTTGCGTAATGCAAGTTATTTGTTGCAATGCAGTGTGCAATTTTGTATAACTTAAAAAGAATAGCACAGTGCTAAAATCAGGAAATGTTAGTTAAAAATAATCATATTCAGTAGAACACATTATATAGAAAGATTTGGTAGCATGGTTTTGAAACGATCTTAAGTGTGAGGAACACACTTCCACCCCAGTGAAATCAAACAGAATTTTATCCATGTCAAAGGAACTAGTATTTTACCCCCTAACTATTTTTGAGCAATTAATATTTTAAAAATAAGCAAACATACAACAAGATGCATCCAAATACATGATACGTATTTAGCTGAGTATTATCAAAGTAGTACACTGCTAGCATAACAATGCTGGCACATTTTCATTGCTAAAAAGCTGGTTTTGCTTGCAAGAGACTTTACAGCCCCCATGGGTCTTCTGAAATATACTCAGTAGCCATGAAACGGTGCCAGAGCTGACTAGCTTAGTGAATTCGAGTCAAAATTAAGAGAAGGCTATCACACTGAATGACCTCCTTTTAGTCTCTTTATGTCCTGCAGTGCTGTCTTAGCAGGACTTTATACCGGACCGACACTTCAAATGCCTGCAGGCAGCCTTTTTCATTTCCAGTAACCTTATTATGATTTAAAAGGTAAAACCCACATTTTAGTTTACACTATCCTTTTATGAACATACACAACAGCGTTCTTAAAACTCAACTACTCTTATTCATGAGTAAGACATGACTGAATACCTTCAGATTAAACTAAGCCTACACGGACACCAAGATAAAAAAATGTAAGTCCTTTCCTCACAACATGCCAGCAAATCACTTCTAAATCATCTCAGTCTCTCGGCTTTGAAATGCAAACTTAACTCCTGTGACAAAAGGATCCACTGTTATGCAAGAAACAGCTTGCCAGAAAGTGTTGAACTGAATACACCAGCGAGTCGATTAAAGTTACCACAAAACAGGTCAGAAAGCAAAAAAAGGAACATGCGGGCAAATCCATCCCAGGCACTACTTCACTTCTTCACGGCATTCTTATTTCCTCCTATTTCTTTAGATGAGAAATAACTAAGATTTTTAAGTTACTCTACTTTGTACAGATTGTATTAAACCTCCTCCATGGTCACTGCATGTATTGGGAAATTCAATGTTTGTATCTATTTTAAAAGTAAAGAAAAAAAAAATCACATCTTCTTTCTGCTTCTCTGCTAAAATGCCACCTAGCAAGTCATTCTCAAGGAAGATGCATTTTTCTACGCTTGTGTTTTATTAATTAAAATGGAAAAGAAAAAGCAAATAGTGTGGTACACACACATTTACAATTACAGCCTCATTCCACAGGAAAATCTAGCTCAAGCTGGAAAGAGCCATCAAAATCCAGTTATTACATAATCCTTATTACTGCTGCATGGGCGAGCAGCAATTTCAAAGGAATATTTACTAAAAGCAGATAAAGCCAGGTTGCAGTATCAGATGAATCAGATAAGACACAGCCAGTAATAAAATTGACTTAATTTTCTCCCCCCCTCCTCCAATAAAATGCTTAAATCAAAAAGCCATGAAATGCAGTCTACTTCAGCTGAACTTTTTTAGAAAAAGATTGAGAAAGTGTGCTATTTGCTAGATTTTGCTTTCCTGGACATTACAGTAAATGTCAGGTTATACAGAAAATTCAGTTCAGGTGTGTCAGGATAGGTCTGTGCTGCTGCAAGGTAAAAACTTCCACCTCTGAAGGCAGTCCTCCCTGATGAAAAAGCCAAAATGTGCTCTATTAGCAGCTTCTTCCCCAAACACTTTCAGAAAAATGTCTTCCTACTCACAGCAGGCAGCAGATACTACCCACTATTTCACACTAAAAACTGTTTATGGGATTCAATTCTGCAAACACTTAATAATACAGTGTTGCTTAAACTGCTAACCTGAATGGCTGAAAATGCTTTTTGAAAGCCCTTAGGATAAAATGCATTGGGTTAATAAAATACTATGATTATTTCACCTAATACATATGGTGGATTCGTTCCAAATTCTGTGCGTTAACTATAATAAAACCTTTGGAAACAGCAGTCTAGTAAAAGTCAATGCCGATAACATATTCTGATGAAGATGGACACGGGACAGCAGCATATGCCAACTTCTTGTCACGAATGTTCTCTCCAAATGGCAATGCAAGAAGATGCTAAGTCTGTCCTAGTAGCATAGATCCTCCATTTTTATAAGCAACAAGATCTCACTCAGATATTGCCAGAATTTAACACTGAACAGCCTGTATAGTCATGCAAAAGCAAGAGATCATGCCCCCACATCACCCAACCATCATAACTACAACCGTTACACCATACTTGCAGGACTGAAGTGCCCAGGAGTCCCACTCACAGGTTGTGCTCAGCACTGCATGGACACAAAATAAAAACACCATTGCTGCCCAGAAATGCAAGTGTAAGTTCATAGAATGGTTTGGGCTGGAAGGGACCTTTAGAGGCCATCTAAGTCCAACCCCCCTGCAATGAGCAGGGACATCTTCAACTCCATCAGGTTGCTCAAAGCCCCGTCCAACCTGACCTTGAATGTTTCCAGGGTTGGGGCATCTACCACCTCTCTGGGCAACCTATGCCAGTGTTTCACCACCCTCGTTGTAAAAAAATTTCTTCCTTCTATCTAGTCTGAAGTTGTGACAATCTATTTGGATACAAGCAGACAGAGGAACAGCGGGAAAGAGCGGGACACCATTGGGTATCCTGGTCATCATGGCAGAAGCAGCCTCAGCACAAAAGGTGGATTTCAGTAGCTCTGATATTTCTGGTTCATTAGTATTGACTAATTCAACCAGTGTCACTAAAGCTGTTACACACACATAATAGCAGCACACAAAATGTAATAAGGTATTACATTTGATAGAGAAACTGAATGGTATTAATATCTCAAAATAACATGGTTTAACAATAAGAAAAACTTAAATGTAGCAGATTACTAGATTACTGCAAGCATGCTTATGTATAGTTTGTGAAACTAATTTCCCATAAGGTTTAACCTTCTTATACCCCACATACAGTTACAGGAATCAAGAATTCATAAAAGAACATCTCTCATCTCTCCCGCAGTCAAATCTGGTGCAGGGTCCGATATAATATACTTTTCTGCACGAACACCGAGAAAAGAAAATACTGGATATCTGTTATTCTCTAGGTGTTTATACATCGCCTTTCAGTTCCGTTTCAATACCTGTAAAACCCTGGCAACAACACAATACAAATAAATGGACATTTTATATTAATCTTGTTCATCTAGTTCCCATCCTAGGACTAACAGGGTTTTTTGATGTCTCAGAGACACGACATTTATTCACCCCAAATTTTCCCTAAATCAATAAAAATACAGGAAACTTCTTGTTAGACACAACAATGAAATAAAGTATTTCCAATGACAAGATTCACTTTGCTCTTTCTAGCTACAGAAAAAAATATGCACAGTTATCACAGCTGACCTTTTTACAAGGACAAGACATGCTATGTGTGACTGCTCAGTTACGATCAGGCTATTTAAGAACTTACCCTTGCTGCCTTCTCTTCTAGGATATAGTATAAATAAAATCACATTAGCAATATTCAATCTTGCAACCAAAATCCTATAATTAAATTAAGATTATACAAATCTCCATTGCCTCTTGCAACTTCACCCATGATAACTCATCGTGTCCGAATCGTACCCACGCCTTTCTTACTTTGAGGCAAGAACTGGTAGTGACCCTTACAATTTAATTTGCTTATTTGTTCCCTTTTATAACCTAGCTTCAGTTGCTTCTGAGCTTTTGGAAGTTTGGTGGAAAAACAAACAGATTGGCTCCTAGCTACCTCAGAGACACTTTGTTTTTCCCAGGGAAATCCTGCTGCATGCGAGAACACCTGAGGCATTTCAGCTGAACACCCCTGTCTGAGCGGGGAGAGAAAGCACAAAGGGGTAAAAAAAAAAGGGTCTCAGATCATTTACACAGAGCACAATGCAAAAGATGGTCTCATGGACACTCCTCCATAAGTTTACAGTCATGTAACAACTGTGCAGCAACAACAGCTTTTTTTCTAAAAAGACACATTCTGCAGTAAGGATTTTTAGCATCTCCAAGTGTGGCAATACTTTGCCTTTGTCAATAAAAGATAATAATATCATTTAATTTCTTTCTGTTTTACTGTATTACTTCCATTTGTCTGCTTTTCTGAAAAATGACAGAGGTTGAGACAAAGGTTAGGAGTGATCAGTCAGCACTATGCAAACCATCACTGAGTCAGGGCGAACAGATTTTAACCCCATTCTGTATCCATATGTATTTTTCTGCTCCTACAACTCTTAATCTATGCAGCCCTTATCAAGCCAAGTGAGAGTATTATTGAGAACCCCTTAGGCTGAGGTCTGACTTTTCAAAAGTAGCTGCAATATCTTCAGAATCAGTTGAGGCAGAAGAATCTTTGCTGTCTTGTGTTTTCCACAAGAGTATTACATTCTGCTTTGTTATCTTCTTGTCACCAGCTGTATAATGAACCAAATATTGACCTTTGGTAATTGTACTTCATGTGCCAGTAAGGAGAAGTATCTGCCTAACAGTTTGTCAATACTTCAAAACTGACAATAGGAGGAAATCTGCCGACACTTGAGGTCACCTCTGACTTGCCATCAAGCACTTTCCTGTTAGAAGTGTTACTTGGAACAATATCTTGCATCCCTGCTATTCTCAGGAATATTTTCATTTGCCAACATTTCCCCTAATACCCTAAGAGATACCATATCAGCACCACAAAGGCATAAATATGCCCAAGGCGATGCATAAAATTCCCCAAAAGCCTTCTTCTCAAATGAGAACATGTGTTTCTCTGTATAAATAACGCCTCAAGGTAAGTGACGAGACAACATATCATAACTAATCATTGTTTGCATCTGGATACGTCACCATGAAACCCCTCCTTTTAATTATTATTTTTTTAATTTTAATTGTGTCTTTTTAAGAAATTATGTTGAGTATGCCTACATATATACATACACACTTTTTTTATTTTTAAAGGAAAAATCCATAGCTTGTTCTGGTATCGTCACTTGTGGAGATTCAAAAATGCTAAATGCAACTCTTACTAATACCTCTGTGTCCAAGTCTTAAAAAGCCATTCTGCAGAATTTTTTTTATACTTACTCTAGTACTTTTGGGGTTTTTACATGATTAAAACCTTAAAACTTTTCTTATCAATACCTAAATATGACAAATAAATATTAAGTGTAAATTAGACTGTACATTCTTCCATGACAGATTGTCCTTTACCTATTACTTCTGTCCTGCAAAAACACAACGTAACTGATCAACACAAGCAGTGGCCTAACATATAAAAAATAAAACGACCAAAGTAAGTACAAATAAATTCTATTATTTGACTCAAATTAGGACAAAAGCTGGAAAAAGCTGAAAGTCTGACTAAAGGTAGAATGCATCATGAGAAAAGAGCTATATTTTTTGCCAATAATACCCAATATTCAATGATGCATTCTTCACACAGGTGTTTCAGGAAAGGAATTAGGCTGAAAATAAATACTTGGCAAAAACAAAGTCGTTGTGTAATTCATATGCTCCATTAACACAACAGTTACATATTTTAACATCAAGAGAAAGCATGACTTTATATTTGTAAAGATGCCTTTTTGAGGCACCGGACAGAGATTTTACGTTTTAAAATTAGCTTTCTCAAAGTTTCACCCTTTCAAAAATAAGTCATAGACAAAAAATACCTGTGAATAACTTCTTGTCCTTTGCCTGTGAATTTCATCAAAAAGTTGGAAAATTAAAATCACCTAAATCAAAACTGGGTTTTGGGAAGCCATTCTAGTGATATGCTGGATAATAAATAAGATTGATTTTTTACAGACCACTAGCAGGGCTGGGAGCATTGCCCACACGTCCACCTTGTGATAGCCCCAGCCTCCCTGGCCCCCCAGCTCACTCTCCCCAGTCCAAGGCTTCCTCCCCAGCATCACTACCCAAGCGAGACTTCCTTTTCATACAGTCAGTCACAATTTCCCCTGTAATCTGATTTCCTTTCTCTTCTGCCCTTGATGATTAAAAATCTCCCCAAGATCCTTACCCATCTTGGTCTTGCTCCATTCACTCTGCTCTTTCAGGTTCCCAGCCCAAGTCTCAGCTGGTCTTGTACTTTCTCACCCATCTCCAAGCTCAATGTTTACTTACCCACGCCCAATTGCGCCTGTCTAGGTTCCCCCCCAGCCAGCTTAGCTTCCAAATATGCAGTCTGGTTTTGGAGTCCCTTTATTTGAGTCAGACTGCAAATGGGTTTACACTGCCGTGTTATTAACACGGAGATCACCGACAGCATGCAGGGCAATTAAAGAAAACAAAACAACATAACACAACAGGGGAGATGGGACAAGGAGAGGTGGGTCAACAGAGATTTTCAGTATGAGCATAACAACACATGTTTTCCCTCACCCATACTCCAAAATAGCTGAATCATTTTGTTTTTCCGAACAATGCTGCCTGAGATACCAGGCACAGAAAATTTCATTTCAAATTATTCAAATCTGGCAAACATAAGAGCAATTGAAAATAGATGTCCAGACAACATACTGAAAGGAACAACTCTACCTGCAGTGGACCTAGAAGACTGCTGCTCCTCCTGCCATCTATGTAACATAAGCGCATTAATAACCCATGATGATTTGGGACAGCCATGGTCAAAAACAAGGTACATCTGCGAGAGAAATCATTCTCAGGTACAACTCTGCCAATAAAAGGTGTCACTAAATGCCACTTCAGAATAGTTCTTCTGTATATTTGATCACATGTGCTTTAAAAACACTGACAATTATTAGCACTATTAGCTCTAAGCTTGAAAGTGCCTTATAGCCCATATGAAAACATACGAATGATTCATACAGAGCTTCTGTTCACTAAAAGAAAAAGGTAAAACATGATAAACAAGGTGTATGTTCATTTTAACTTACACAAGAGAATTTCAACAGCTTGTAAACAGCGTGAAACTCAGATTTCTGAGTTACTGGATTAACATTTACCACATAGGAAAGAAATTATTTTACGTTAATCTAGGAGGACGTAAAATGTGTGGAAAACTAAGTATCTATGGGCGTTGATAGGATATCATGGCTTTTCTGAAAGGATATTTTGGGAGGTTTTACTAATAAAACAGAAATGGCAAAAAAAAAACTAAAACCACTGGAAACTTTAAAGCTAACCTATAGCTGGAACAGAAGTTACAGTTCAGCACTTCATAAGCCAGTTTATGAGAGCTGTAAGTCGATGTACCATATGTTGGTGGCAAACACCATGTTTCGGCAACCTCCATCATAAGGTATGAATGGTTGTGGAGGCACCAGCAGTACTTACAGCAGGCATGGTTGAGTGCACATGAAGTTCAGTGTTACGAATGAAAGCACAGGTCTGCTCCAATTTTAGTTACTTCAAAAGAAAAATGGCCAAGTGCAACATATATAACAGTGTATTATTAGCTAGCACTTGCAGCTCTGTAATGCCGATTTTTTTTTTTCCATCTGTTAACACAGAACATTTAACACGTAAGGTGTGTAGACTACCCAGCCAAGATGGGATGGGTAAGTGATTAATAAGCAGAACTGGCAATATAGTATAATGATGTGGCACAGGTTTCACTTTACCTCTAACTGCTAGTCATCCTTTTACCGAAATGCACAGCGCACACAAAATTCTCACACTTAGACTGAGAACTGTGATGCAGGAATTTCCCTGATCTACTTGGAACATACATGGGGAGGACAGAGGGAGGAGGTTCACCCCACATCCATGCAAGTGTTAAGCAGGGGGGAGACCCCACAAAAAACATACAGAGAAACTTCTGCTGACACCTATTCTGTTATTGCAGAGTACAGCCTATCAGCACCATCTATTAGAGTTGACAGTCACAGACAGACTTTCGGCTATGGGTGACATCAACTGTACTCAACACTGATTACTAACTTAATGGACCTCAGTAATCAGTCAGGATGAAATGTCTTCCATCAAAGGTAGCTAATAAAAGCTTAGGTGCTTAACTGGGAAATACAGACAAGCTTTTTTATGGCCTTGACATCTGGCAATGCCATTCCAATACTAACTCTGCTAGACACTGAAAACGTAAAAACAGACAGCCAGACCCCAGGCAGAGATGCATACACAGTGTGGGAAACCTGAATTAAGTGGCACAGAGTTCAGTCCAGATTAGTTTTCCTTCCATATGATCCAGCAAACCCATGCTTGTTTTAATAAGCATTGTGATTTGGTAAGAAGCGAACACATGCACATGGTGGTGGGGGGACAACGACCAATGGTAAAATTACACTACATTCACTGGACACTAATGCTAGATACAAACTCTGCTGCTCATTTTCATCAAAATAAATGAAGCCTTGGCAGACCTTGAAAGCAACACACAAATTTCTCCACGTCTGGATACTTTTGTTTTACAGAATAGCACAGTTTTCATATCATCAGTTTTCTAAGCAGCAATTCAAAAGAATCATCCTTTCAGATTTCTGAGAAAAGAACATAATGGAGGTTACTCAAAGGAATAGATGCTGCAGCTACAACCGTTCTCATTATGTACATATGAGACGCTTCGATGTTCCTTGCTACTGATTACATGAGTAAACATTTTTAGTATGCAAAATCCTATTAACTCAAGGGGATTCTGCATAATTTTATAACAGCTCTACTTTTGCGGTGTTTGATCGACTAGGTCAGCAACAGACAGATGGCAAAGAATTAATTCTAATGCTTCTCTATTGCAGTGCTGGCGTCAGGTTTTCCTCTACTCACTCCATTCGGAAAAACTAGAACTTTTCCTACATTACTAAAAGTAAGACACCATAAAGTAAAAAGATGGAAAGTGATTTCCCCTTTTTTTAAGTATGTGGATCTAGAAAGGATAAAACAAAGCCAACGTAATTGTCAGTCCTTCTGTCCGTGCTAGGGGAAGAGTGCCCAGACAAAAGCCCAAGCCCCAGAAGTGTAACATATAACAAATGATAACAAATAGGATTTTATTCCATACGGATAGGAGAGAGTTCACTGGTCACTAAGTGCACTTCCACAGCCATACCCTTCTGTCAAAATTATTTCTTCTGTCTCCTGTGCTCACTTGATTTTATTTACTTTTGGCTAGTCATCCTCCACTTGAAGCCCTACAACCATCAGCACCAGCTTTCACAAGTATTTTCTTTTCTGCCTTATTCCCCTGTATTTTTCTGTTCTAAGGGGAAGAACAAGAATGTTGCAGCAGTCAGCACAAAGGGGAACACAAATGGAAACTATTCTACTTGCCATATACCTTCCTCGCATAAAAATCCTAAAACAAAAAGAAAAGCTAATCTCAAAGACATAAAGTAATAAAAAAAATCTAATCTCTCAAAGTAAAGAGATGACACTGGAACATATCCCTCCAATCATTATGGTTTTCTGCTATTCCATTTTTTAATCACTCCATAATTCTAAGATGCAGTGAGTACTTAGTGAATTTGCGCTTAACATACATTTAGATGGCAAACTATTAGCAGTCCAAAAATGGTGCCTAAAATTAAAATTATTAATGCACTGTATCCCCAATTTTGGGAAAATGGTCCCAAAAGTAAACAATGATCTGGGATTTGCAGGCAGAATTCTCAAGCTCTTGAGATACACAACTTATGTCCAGAAAACCTTCAAAATATGGAGATAATTAAACTGATACAGAAATATTTGGCTGAGGTTTTTTTTAAAAGCCTGAAACTCAGAGGCGTTATCTGCATGTAAACTTTGAGGAGTCAGCTCAGAGGCCCACACGGATATAGTTAATATTCCAACTATTTCACTTGTCAAAGCACGAGAGAAAAGGTGGTCCTCCTCGAATTCTGTGCCAGCGTTACCCAAAGTGGGTCGAGGATGTATTGGGAAAGATAAAACCAGCAAAGCTACATCAGGATTTCTTTTGGTTGAGAGACTACTTGGTTTTGGGAAATAGTCTCCTCACGTTTCACAACACGACAGCTCCTTTCAATGGTACTGTGCCATCATTCTTCCAGAAGCACTATTTTCTGTAACTTGAAAACAATTCTTTCTGTTCCTTTTTCTTAAAACATTACAGCTTTCATCCCTATTTCTCACATGTCAGTTTGCATTATGAATGTTTCTCTGAAATCCAGGCTAATTAAGACTGCTTCAGAAATAAGGGCTTAAGGTTGTCAGCCATAGCTGACAACCCTTTGGAGAAACAATTTTCTTCCATTTGGATTTTTAATTGAGCTTTCTGAAGGTACTTTTATATAAGAAAATGGTGAAAAAACATCTAGTAAATTTTGACTAATCCAAAGAAAGACTTCATTTTCTTTCGGAGATACAGATGACAGCTTCAACTTTTACCACTGACAGTGCATTAAATCAATCCCATCCCTGAAACTTAGCCCCGCTCCTTGGCCTCACATCCAAGGAAAGAAGAGCTTCTTTCTGGCTAAGTCAATAGGGGCCAAGCAAAGCTTAGCTGCCCAGGCACTCCTTAGATCTCTCTTACATGGGACTGGATATAATCACAAAGCAAGGCACATCCAACCGCAGGACACCAGTGATTTCATGTTTTGTCATCAACAGCCCATATAATTCTCAAACTCATTGACGGTGTCACCAGACCAGCTAAGGGGGAGGGTGGTTTTCTCTCATTCCTAATTATTCCAGGACATCTTCACTTACTGCATTACACAAAAGCTACAGTTTTCAAAATGATGGTTATCTTACTCTACAGCTGTTCTCAGCCTTGCGCAGTGTAACTTCTCTACAAAATCAAGTTCACATGAGATTTTCTTCCAAATATTTCTGGGGGGCAGGAGGAAGGGGTATTTCTTTTTTACCTGAAATGGAGACTGGCTGTTGTAATTCTTAATCTCCTTGTTGGCTCCCCGGAAGAGCAGCACCCTTGCACAGCTCTCCTGAAAATGGTAGAAGAGTAAACTTGTTAATAAGGGTCTTCAGTTACTAAAGAGATGCTGTGGCTTTGAGAAGTGTTGCTGTTTGATATATAGTTTCTTAGATAAGAAGCAAACAAAATAAATAATCTGAGAACTTAAGTTATTAAAATAATGCTTTAAATATGACAAGGCTTTAGGTGCTTTTCATTGTGGTAGAATAGAAACAATACACAACTGTAAAGAAATGTAGAGGAAAGTGAGAGGTAAATCTCTTACTAAATTTTTAAGAAACTGTACTGTGAAAATTTCAGACTTGAAAAATCAGATTTTGCTGAAAATGTGTTACTTCAAAATGAAGTTTGACTCTCATATGGTTTTTGCCTATTTTGTGAACAGTACTATTTCCCCTACAGTACAGTAAGCAGTAGCTGAGATGAACGATATTCTCCCTTACTGCTAAAAAGTAAACAAAGCAGTTTTACCACTTGCATAAACTTATTTCGTTTTTTTTTCCAACCTATCTTCAATTTTAAAACATTTAATGTATGATAATTTTTTTAATGTACCTGAAATTATTTGGTTTGGCTATATACACTGCACTGACCAGTCTTACCTTCTGTCTTTTCCCATAAAAAATACTAACAGTTAGAGCACAAACCCAACACAGCACTTCTTACATGAGAAAAATATGGCTTCAGACCCTCTGAACTGAGGAAATCTGCAAATGAAATCCCTTAGAAACAATTTTTTGGACCAAGACAGTGTATTCCTTAAGTCACCACTTTACACTGCTGTAAAACATGACTGACCATCACCTGCTAGAAATCCTCTGCGGTTCTGGGCACGGTCCTCAGAATACTAGACTTTTTGATGATCCATATATAGCCTATGTTTCCTACTTGTCATCTTCAATGTTCATCTTAGGACTTTATGCAAACCAGTTCACATTTCAAAATGGTTTTGGGTCCTCATCATAAATATTTCTGTAAATTTTGTTGTGCTTTCCAGATTTCTTGTCATGTTGTGTTACGGAGTTCTCCCTAATGAGGTATTTCAATGTGCTACCTTTCACTTTTATCAGTAAACTTGCAGCCAGAGGAAAAAAATCATATAATTTAGCTATTTTAGTGACAGAAATAAAGCTTATTTACTAGATCTGAGTCATAAGTGAATGTGCAGAAATTATGATTGAAAATAATTTTTGTCATTGTGTTTTCTAATTTATCACATTAGATTCTTGATCCTATTAAGTCTCCTCCATCACAGGATTGTCCTACATATATCTGGGGAGCAGGCCATTCTACCTTTTCCCCAAAGATTCAATACCCCCAAAAGATATCCTTTTGTTCCCACACTCCTACTCTGCACAACAGACTGAAACAACAGAATGGATCATATCTCAAGATGGTACATTAACAATCATCTCATAGATGGTAATTTTTTAATTATATATAATTAATTGAAATAGTCTCATTTGCTTGCACTGAAATCTGCACATCAGGTGTGTTCTCTGTATCTCTAAACATAAGAAAACCAAGAGCAATGTGCAAAATGTCAAAATGTTTTTCTCATTTTTCTGTATTAGCAATCATCCAAAAGAAGTAAACATGCTGCAATCTAGATTAAGACCTAAAGGCTGGGGGGGGGGAGGAGTTCTTTTCACGGTTACTTTTCCAATAATTCCTTTTTGACTGACTCCTAAATGATTCTACGTTTGCACACTGTATTACATTCCTATAATAACAACTATTCCATTGTACCAGCGGGTAATGTTCAGTAAACATACTGGAATTTTAGTAGAACCCCTTAGCATTAAAATGCCCAATTTTAATCAAGAACTTGAGGATATAAATAATGATATTAAGATTGTATTTATTGGCTGATTATTCATTTGGTTATCAGAATAAATAATTCAACACTACAAACCCAAAAGAATTACACATTTAAAAAGCCTCTACAAATTGAACTAAACTGTCTGCAGTGTAACAAAAAACATGCGAAGTGATTTATTTATTAAATGGTTTTGATAAGAAAAGTTTTAACAAAAGTTGACAGAGTTGTTCAACATAAGAATTTTCAAGAAAACTTATTTGGATGAAGCACTGCACTTGTTTGTTTGTTTATTTATTCTTTTAAAACAAACAGAAGCATTCTTAGCTTCATCCTCTCTCCCTTTTGTCTTCTCCCCATCCTTCCAGTATTAAGGGGAAGAAATCAGTCAGAATAAGCAAAAAAGCCACCTCCAAAAATTATTTTGATTGCTTTTCTTTTGTTAATTCGATGGAAATTCCACATTTTAGAGCCCTCTGTTGTTAAGGTGCTACCTACAAATGTCATAACTCCTGTCTGCACATATTTTAGCTCTGACAACCTAGTAACTTCTGATATTGAGTGCTTAGTATTGTTCATTCATTATATCATAGATAAACTGAATATGCAGTAGTTTTTTAGACTTCACAAGATTAAAAAGAATTTCACAGAGAAGTGTGGTCTTGTCAGCAGATTAGATTTAATTTGTTGTCTGAGCGCTAATTACCTGATCTAATACTACAATAGTGTTCATATAGAAACCAACCCACTGACCAAAAGAAGGCACACTTCATCTCAGTGTTTTTATTTGCAAAATACGGGGGTATAAGATTTCTAGATTTCACAGTTACTGGATGGCCATGAAATAACTTTAAGAAAAAAGAGTTTATTCAGATTAGCACTTAGCTGACACTCAGGAAAACAGAATTACCAACTTCAGAAAGTATCCCAATTCCCCAGGGGACACTGGAAGGGAAAATCAAATGGGTAATGACTCCATCTACAGGAACCAAGAGGTAAAAAGGATACTGCTGTCCTTCCCATCCCCTCGATCCAGAAAAGGCCAACACCATTCCTTCCACATTAGCTAACAACTTTCAATAAAAGGGACGCTGAAAAAAATCAGCATAGGTTACGGTTCACAACACCCTGAGAAAAAATTTTTTATTTGCATATACACTTGATTAAGGAAAACAGAAGCATGACAGTGTAATCACAAGATGTTAAACTTCCATTCACAAAGCCAAGCTTAATAACTATGAAAATTTTTGCGAATTTGTAGATGCAATTTTAATTAGAGTCTCTAAGCCTTCTACAGAATAATTTTTTCCACTGAGGTCAGGAGGAAAACACACCTTTACATGAAATATACTGTCATTCTACAGGACTATTCTAATTTCAGCATCATACTGCATAACCTTTGCTAAAAGTGTACGATCTTGAAAACAACTATAGCCATGAAAGCACCACAATAAAATGGTTATAAAAAAAAATAGAGATGAGTTCATGTTTTTAAGTTTATAGGGGCATTATGGTCTGGGCTTCAAAATTTTTAGTCAGGAAAAGTGAATTGCATGAGGTTAAAGTGAACATTTTAAAATATTTTTTTCAACAGAAGAGCTTAAGCTCTTGACCTGAAGCCTAAATGCAAAATTTTTGTTAAGATGAAGGTGAATTTCATTTCTCTGCAAAGTTTTCTAGGAATTTTAACACGTCCAGACCTGCAAAAGCTTTGTATGACTACAGTCACAGAAGCCATCCAAGCTGAGCAAAGAAACCACTGCTAAACTTAAACTGCTTGATGCAGGTACTTACAGCCTGTGGAAGGTGGTTGGTAGACAATGAGCAAGAAGCAGTCCATAGGGGTACTGCTCTCACTGCTACGCTGTATACTTCAAATAATCAGCACTAACAAGGGAGATCTGTACAGCTAGACTCTTTATGAATTGATATCAATTATGACACACACATCAATTCAACAGCCTTGAAAAATGTCAAATTACACCCAAAATTCTATTTTTTAAAAAGTTGAGTGTATTTTAGACCTGAGGAATCTGTCTTAACAAGACTTTAAAAAAAAAACTAAGATGATAATTAATTAAGAAGCAGATGCTTTAACAGATGTTTCACTAGTTACAGCCACATCTCATGACTTGTGTTTTCCTAATTCAATGTAACATTATATGTGCTGTGTTCTAAGATAGTTGTAAAACTCACTCCCTCCCCACCCCATCCATGCAAAGACAGTATAAAATACTATCAAATCAAATGGTTCTATTATTTGTAAATGACTACAGAAGTTGTAAACAGCAGAGAATCAGGTATTTTCTGTATAATCTACAGAGACATTTCCGCAGTATTTTCCAAGTATTTCTCATTTAATTCTAATTTAAATTCTAGCAAAACAGCAATAAATTTTGAATAGGAAACACATATTTAGATATGATACAAAAAAAAGCTGGTAGAACATGATATTAGTTTATTTTCTAATTGAGATACATACTCTCGCTACCTAAAATGAGCAGCCTTATTTGTAATCAGTGAACAAAATAGTAACAAAATAGTTCTAAATTATGTTCCTTCTAGTTTCTAAGACCACTGTTTAAAACCTGTAACACTTCACTGCATATTAAATAAATCAAATGAAAGATATTGAGCTATGTTCTTCTCCAGTGTAACTTGCCTCTATGGATCAACAATAACGGGAAATGTATCCCAAATGCATTTATTAAAAGCGAGGAAACTGCACCTCAGGAAAAGATAACACCAAAGCAGTAAACTTCTTCAAAAGAAAACTCAACAAGCCTCTGTTTCTGTGGATGGAAATGAAAGATTTAGCACGTGTACCTCAATTAGGTCTTTTTTTTCCTGGCTACACGTCATTCTCTCATAGCTCTGGTTTCCAGTCTCCACAGGACTGGACTCCCCAGACTCACCTTCTTTTGAAGTAAGATATCCCTCCCCACTTACCTACGCAGAGGGGACTCCAGGCTCCCCTCAGCTCCCACTGGGGACCTTTATGTCACTGCAAAAGGACCGTAGGACTCTGCGGCGCAGGGTCTGCGGGAAGAGGTGGGGTGAGCCAGCTCACCTGGTTGTACAGGGCACAGATGTGCAGCGCTGTGTTTCCCGAGGCGTTCTGCGCACACATATCAGCGCCGTAGAAGAGGAGGTGCTCTAGATGTTGGACATGTCCGTATCGGCAAGCCTGTAAAGAGACACATTAATATTATGGTTATTATACAATCTAAGCAAGCGTTCCAGGTAAAGATTTTTAGCAGAGAAGATGTTATTTTACTTAGGGTCTAATTTTTAGAACCATCCCTGGGCTGAATGGGAGGACTAACACCCAGAGGCGTTTAGCTGCCTCTAAACGCCAGCGTGTGCACTTCAGGTACAGTAAGTCTGTGCATAAGTTTAAGCACCTGCTTATTTGAGGAATGGTAGTTTAAGGGATCGAGAAAATATAAAGCTTGGCACTTTTTATCCACTAATATTCATTACTGTCAAATGTGACAAGCAAACTGACAAAAGGTAAGTTTTGTTGTCCTGTTAATCTTCGGAAAGTTTCCCACTAGATGGCACTGAAGATGATCAGATTTCCAAATCTTGCTTTTAAGGTGTGAAAACAGTTTAGGGAAACCTGGCCAAAATTCAATAATCTCCTTGATTCTGTGATGTCAAGTAGACACACAGTATACCCATGGCACCAATCCAAAAGTGGGAAAATCTTCAAGAGTTACTTTATCACTCACACAAATAAAGTGTTAGACCCTGAATACTTGGAAATAAACCTCTATGAACAAGGCTCCACTGAAATCAGAAAGTTTCCTGATTAGCAAATAAGTTTGTGAAAGATCACAGTATTTCCATTCATCAGTCTCATTTACTTGACTACCTTCTTTATAGCACATCTACTGAGCACCTCCCAATTTCTAATGTTTTTAACTTTGCATCATCTCAGATCAGTATCATTCCTATATAATAATATGGAACTTAAGGTAAGAGATACAAGTATACAAAGCCATTCAGTCCATCTTAAGCACCTCATTACTACTGACTTCAGTGGGAGTTAAAAACTGACCTATCTTGCAATTTGGATGAGAAAAATCAAGTGTACTGCTCAATGCACAAATTAAATCTGTGAGACATCCCAAATCCCAGTCTAGTATCCTAAACCACTACATCTTTTGTTCCTCCATTTTCAATTTTTAACACACAGAAAGGGAAAAAAACAGTATTTATTAAATAGTCTGTTCATTTACAAATTATTTGCCAAAATAAGGGAGATACTATGCTAGCTGCTACTGGAACAGGAAGATTTTAACACTTGGCAACAGAAACCAAACATCCAACAACGAGCAAAGGGAGAAACAGTACCAACCCATAACTGTGTTTCTGAGTGTGCGGGAAATTAGAGCAGATGCACAATTAGCCATAAATTATCAATTCTGTCAAGTCTCACTCAACATCTAGGTATGACTGTGCTGATGTAATTATTACAATAACTCCTAAAATAGAATAACTTATTCCAACTTTCTATTCCTACTACAATAAACTGGACTAAAAGCAGACCCTTTCTTTGGAAGCAGGCCCTGTTTCCTTTGCCAGAGCAGGATTTGCCTCCTCTTTGCCAGTCTGACAGGTGCTGGAAGACAACCAGCGCAAGGGAGATGCACTTCCCCTCGTTATAGGGGTCTGCATGGTAGGTGAACTGTCCAAACCATCCATCAGGGCTCACCAGTAAGGTCAACGGAGAGAGACAGGTATCTACAGAGGATATCCTTTCTATTACTATCCTAGCATGAACCGCCACCTTACCTTCTCCCCTTTGCTACAAGGGTAACCCAGAGGCTTAACTTCTCCAGTTAAAGATTGTGTTAGCAAAATGAAAAATATACTTGCTACCAATTATTTCCTTGCCATGCAAGGTAACTTCACCTTCTTCACACAGATGACAACATATGGGATTGTATCATACCACCACCTTTCTATTTCATTGAGGAATGCTTGTATTATTGATCACTGAAAACAGATTGCCCACAATCCAGATGTAAATGTTGATTTATTTAGAATTATAACCAATACAATGGGTTTGGAAAGCTCTGTTTCATTATGAGAAATAACAATCATACGCATACAAGGCTGGGTTTTCAAAATAGGGAATTTTTCTCTCATTTTCAGGGAGTCCAGATGGGGTAATACTTCGATATAGACAACCCATTTCTTCCTCATGCTCAGAAACGATGGTAGTAAATTAATCCTTTTTTTTCCCCTACTAGAGATGGATCCAAACAACCTCAACCCGAACATACTCACAGTCAAAAAGCTCAGATTCCTGCCCAAACTTGGGTACCAAAGCTATCTCTCATTTCTTTCATAGAAGAAAAGAAGTTGTATGTTAAAAAGATTAGTGTACAGAAAAGAAAGTGAGCCTAGATGACCTAAGCAGACCTGTAAGGTTGATTACTCATATTTTTATTTATCTGATAATACTACGTCAGTTCCATTTTTTATGATTACTCAAACTCATTCATATAGAGAAAAGGCATAAAATAGCTGCAATGACATTAAGACTGCTAGAATCTTCAAACTTTGTAAATTACTGAGTTTATCGCTATGCACAGAGAAATCAGTATTCTTACACAACTGTTGCATAATATTCAGATGTTTCTAGAGAAGACAAGATAAAAGAATTCAAAGAAAAAGTTTTTTTCAGAAAATGCCTTACTAAACATTATAGGCCTTTTTAAAAGATACAGTTTAGGTCTTTAGTGAGGAAGGAGCTCTACCTTCCCAATAGCTATGGTGAAGCTGACCAAGATGTGCCAGCACCTGATGAACTCTGGCACCATAGCTGACTCAAGGTATCATGAGCACCATAAACCTCAAAAGATTACCTTTCTAAAATAATTTTTCTTTCTAGAGCATGCTATCACCTTTATCCACACACTGAATATGTAAGAGAGGAAAGGAAAACCCATGTACAAACAGCAAAAGAAAAATCATTAGAATCACAGCTTCCACACAGGCAGGGAATGAAAACTGACTCAAACTGTGAGTTTGTAAGAGTTTAACATCCTTCAGTGGAACATACTGATGGATCCTAGCAGCAGGATCGGGAACCCAAATCTTCCTGTAAAGTTCACCCAAGAGAAAGGAGAAAGTACATCCGACAAACACACAAGAAGCATTACCAAGGATACGAAAATTGGCATCTAACAAAAAAGATCGAGTCACACTTTTAAACTGAAGTGCCACTAATAGGATGCTAAACTTCCAAGAGTCCATTACATAAATGACTAGTGCAATTTCTACAGCAAAATCCACAGTAACCATAGGATTTCAAAGTTACAGAACTCCACTAGACCAGTTTCCACTTCTAATTCACCACAGTAGCATGCAAAGTGATCAGCAAATAGAAAAAGGAAGAAATTCTATACCTGTATGTACACAGGCTAAACATACATACCTAAAAGGCCTTCAAAACAGCATTTAACCACAGAACATGCATGGCACATTTCCTTATACAACTTCAACGCCAAACAAAAAGTAGTCTTTCCTACCTGATGAATTTCTTGCCATCCATTTTCATCTTTGCAACTGACTGTGGCGTGTTCGTGAAGTAACAGTTCACAGCAGTAAGGATCGCCTCCCACAACAGCAGTGTGGTACAGTGGTGTCAGGCCACAGCTGTCTTTGTAGTTAGGAGATGCTCCAAGCTCTAAAAGAGTCTGAAAGCAATTCCAAACTGTGAAAAATATATTTTGGAGGGACTTCTAACTACAAAGGGACTTCACCTGAAAAAGTATTTATAAGGTTGATACTTGCCATAACGTCTTATTTTTTGCTCACTTATAAATAAGTTGATAGAATGGGCCGCAGCACAGACTAAGTTAAGCAAGAAATGACCTCAGAAGAGTTAGGACCTAAAGGAACCTACAGGGATAGCAAAGATAGGATGAGTGGCAATGTCCAATTTCCATCCTCTCATTAAGTTCAGAAATCTCAGTTCTGAAAATGCTGCATCACCTTTGCAACACATTCACCTCTTCAGTTACAAGATGCTTTATCAAAAATGTCATGCAATTTGAATATCTGTCAAAAGGAAATAAGCAACAGCCATAAACATAAGACTTAATCCAGACTATGAAGGTGATTTAAGAATACCTGTTAAAATACAAAAGAAAACAGAAGAGACTCTGTTAAGATATACGTGTAATCCATGCCACTGGCATTTGCTTTCAAAGAGATAAGCAACAATAACACTATTCCTATTTCCTCAGACAGATCTTTCCCAATGTATCAATGAATAAGGTTAAATTTCACTTTTTATTCCTACCAAAAAAAAAAAGAAATGAAAAGACCCTTTATTGAAAGCAAATTCTAAGACTTGAAAGCCACAAGAAATAACTAGAACAAGTACATAGTAAAGGATTCATTGAGGACAATACAGTAATTAACTCAAAACACTCTCCTTTACATATTTTTTTCTAAGAAATTATGTATAATTTGCTACTGGAAGCATTTACCTTGAGGGTTACTTGGTTCTTGGCTCTGGCTGCTTTGTGCAGAGCTGTCATTCCATCTTTGGCTCTGAAGTCTAAATGTGCTCCTCCATTTTTCAGAGCTTTTATTACTTCTACTGTATTGTCAAGCTGAACTGCCAAAGTTAGGGGTGTTTCTAAAGAAAAGAATAGCATGTACTTGAAAAAAGATGAGCAAATCTATAAAAGGACATTTGCTTTAAAAATGTTAAGTTAAAATGCTGCTCAAAGAAAATCATAAAATTATCAACTTTCCCCTTCGGACAGCAAAACTATACAGATTCCATTAGCCTAGAGTTATGAAGACAACAGAAAGAATATGTGAGATTCAGCCTGTTAATCAATTTAGGCTGAACAAACCCAAGGTACTACTTTATGCTGCTGGTTTGTTTTATTGTTCTGACCTCCACTTTCTAGGTCATGATAGTTTGGGTCCAGTCCTCGGTCCAACATCTTTGTGATTTTTTCCACTGAGAGATGGTGGACATGATCCATAAATTTTCTCAAATTAGCCTGAAACCAAGAGTGACAAATGAATCATCCTCTAATTTTAAAAATAAAATTTTGACTAAAAGTGAAATATTCTGTAAATTAATGTCATTATCCATTGACATCATTGAACAGTAGCTAATTCACATTCCTGAAGAACCTGACTTTATACTGAGAGCATAAACCCTACCATTTATAATGTGCAAAGGTCAAACACAGTAAGAAGATTCTAGGTTTTATAGTTTTAAGGAAAAAAATGAGTGAAAGATTCATTCAGTAAGAAATTAGGATGGTGTATGGTGATCATTATTATTATTCTGACCTGCAAATGAGTCTAAAGACATCAATTGGCATTTCTGCAGCTTGTTGAAAGCATGCTGTATTTACAAAGCAACATTCATTTCAAATTACTAGTATACACATGGAAGAGTCAAACCTGGTAATTTTTCTATGAGAGAAATTCCCAGATCACAATTCACACATCCCTGTTGATGCTGACAGTACACACTGTTTGTTGTTCAGCATTTGGCCCAGGTGGTAACGAACTCCTACTTATTTTGTTTCCCAAACACATTACTTGGCTAAGTAGGCAATTGCTAACTTCTCCAGTAAGTTGGGCATACCTTCGTATGAAGTTTGGCCAGCTGTTTTTCATCAAGATTGAACTGTTTGTACACTCTCTTCTTGTATCGAAACTGAGGGAGGAAAAAAAGAATAAATTTTAAATGTCCTATTTTGCTTAAAATCTTGTAACACAATTTTCTGACCTTACCAGAAAGTATCATCCATGATGATGTAGATTTAGGCAAAATGAAAAAAGAAAAAAAAAGGCTTAGTATTTCATTTTGAATATTCACCAATAATCAGCGCTCTGCTTAACATAGTGGCATCATAGTTTTACAGTTCATGTAAGTAAAATTCATATCTTGTATAAATATACTGAAATCAGTGGAGGCGTATGAGAAATGAGATTGGTCTCTAGAATCTACATAAATAAGCAAGAATTACAGTGAAAAGAGCTTTTCCCTAAGGGTATCTGTGCACTTTCATTTATAGTCTCAGGCAGAAAGAAGAACTGGGGAGGCATGTTAAATTAAAAAAATACATATTTCAATATATCAGCTTAGCACTTCTGAAATTTAAGGAAAAACAAAAAAAAAAAAAAAAAGGGATTCCTGAAAAATCCCCTAATCAACATAGGCAGAACTTAGACATGGGAATAGTTCTGATGTTTAACAAGACTGGTCCTGTGAATGAGGTTCAGAGGATTGCCTCTTTTTTTGGCTGAAACTCACTCACATTTTACCATGAACAGTTTGTTATGCTGCAGCCAGAGCAGCAAAATCTATGGCAAAAATCATGGGGTTTACATAGTTACAATTTACTATTATCTAATAGTACTATGCAGAATTCAAAGAATGCAGTATGTCTGTTGGACAAGGAGACTGTATTGAACAAAGCTTTCATACCAGCTTTTCACCAGACTGCTGTTAATCCCTGAATTGCAATCCTCTAGCCACAGTGAGAAGAATTTTGCAAACAGTGAACACTCATGAAACAACATGATAGAAAAAAATAAAACGGTTATTTAACTTGTTTATGGCTATTAATATGGACATCAGTGATTGAGTCTCTGAAATAAACTGCTAGAAAAGCTAGGACTTGAAATCTTCTCTGGACCTTGGTTCTTTATTCTTGGATTTGTGTTCTAGTGGAGTAGGTCTATTAACTGCAGATTATTAGTGGTTGATGTACCACCCTACAAGCAATCGCAAAATTAATTAAATACTAGTTTCATGCCCCAGTTTCCTGCTATACTGTGTTTCAGTGTGATCTGGCCCTGCTCCACATTTGTCCAGTACCATAATAGTTCTGCCCAGTTTATCCCTCAGTTGCACAGCCTCTGCATGAGCAACAGAGAGGGGGGAAATTCCAGTGTCTGTGTGTGACTGCTTCGCACATACACACCCTCTCTTCCCTTACTGCTTTTCCAGGAGACAGACAGAGGAAATCTGTGCGCTCTGAAGGAGGGCAAAGAGGGAAATAGATGGGGAAAAGAAAAAAAAAGGAAAAAAAAGGAAAAAAAAAAGGTTTCACTGAAACAGAAAGACCCTCTCTTTGGCAGAAAGCAAAGCCTGGTTACTGAGCCAAAAACTTAATCTAGAACCTTACATTTCTTTATTAAGTCACAGAACAGGGTACATCTCCTGTGTTCTCAGCAGAGGAAAACTCCGAAATCAAGTTTCTCACGGGGGTTGATTCTTTGCAGCCTTTTGGGAATAACACATGGAACAGCTCCACCCAGCAAGTGAACACCAGCACTCCTGTGAGCAAGGGTTCAAGTTCAGACTTGCTGATCACTATTTCCCAAGTGCAATTCAGGTGCATGTAGAAACCTCAGATACAGCTTACTGTATAGTTTTTGTCAGAATACAAAGGTGTCAGATATCAGATCTAAAAATACCTCAAGTGAAGGAACTCCTTTATTCACTGGCTGTGGGTATTCCCTAAGAAGTCGTTCCTCATCCAAAAACTTCCCATCTCTACCATTGCTTGCAGGCTGGAACAGTCCATAATTCAGGACATCTTTCAAACTCTGATTCAAAGTGCACAAAATCCGTTGCTTTGCAACCCACACTGAAGCTTCTGGGTTAAATCTAATGCATTTCTGCAAAAAGAAAGTATTAAAAAAAAATCTAATTAATGAAAAAACATTTAAATAGCATCTTACATTCTAAAATTTGCAAGTGTCAAATATATACACACATACACAATAAACCTACAAATTCCATGACAAAACATACATCAACAGAATTACATTTCAGACATGCATTCCTCTATAATAACTAATCTATAAGTACTGTGAAAACACAGGACATCTCAAGTCCTTCCACAAACATCAGAGATCATATACTTCAGAGAAAGAGTACCTTCATGGTAAACCTGTTTGAAAAGCCAAGTGAAAGGGATGTTACAAGATGTTTAACCATCCACTTGACTCTAGGCTGTTCTGACAACCAGTCTGATATGCAACAATTTCACAAAAAAACAGTATTCAGGCAAGAATTCTACTTCATTTTAAGCTACATTTATCTCAGGGTAAGTTTATGGAAGGAACTTTACAATGTGAAGCACCAGAAGACTTGAAAACCTGGAAGACCTTTTCCAGTTCTCTGCTTCTTACCAAGCTGGAATTTAGGAATTTCACATTTGTAGTTTACATTGCAGTCATTGGTTAAGAGCTTCCAGCACATGGCAATGTCTAGAAACCAGTTTGTTGCCTCTGATGTGCATTATGAATGTACGGTGCTGCCAACTCACCCCACACTGGGCCATAAGAAGGGCTCATACCAAGCTGCCACGGCAGACCAACAGCACAGGAGTCCCTTCTTTGCCCACTCAAAGGATGTCCCTGTCCCTTCACAATTCAACACAGGATGCAGGGATTGCATGTGGGTCAAAGAAAAATATTAACAGATGTATCTTTTTTATCAGTACGTTTCCATGAACACAGCTGTAATTCTGGCTACAGTAATGTCAGTAACTGCTCTTCAGGCCTTTTCTGAAGACCACTGCTACTCTTCATATTATAATTGTACGTAAAGATAAGAGAACAGAAGTACAAGTACAAATAAGATTGATGTTTTATGAAGAGAGTGAAGCATTTCCTTTGACTTCACCCACAGCTGCTTCTGCAGTGCTCACCTCTACATTATCTGTTGGCATCTTTTTAAAGTCCCGAGGCCATCCACAGGAAAATGGTTCCAGTTTGTCTTTTAGAACTAAACATATTTATCCTGGCAAGCTCTGCAGACATCTGAAAGTAATCTCTGATCCCATACACACAAATCAAATAACAAATTCATTTGAATATCTCAATTTTGAAGAGCAAATTCAAAGGCAGAAGTCACAATATTTTGTATGTTCACAGTGTCCTCTTGACTGTTTCAGCATCAAGTGGCAAAAATTTTGAACAGTAAAAAGTACAACCAGGACATGAAGGACTTTCAATTTACAACTATTTTTAACTGTGCAAACACTACAGTCAACCAGTCCTCCATATACATTCACTTCATCAGGGTAGAGATGACTAGCTGGTTTTGAATATCACGACATACTGAAATTGAGGAGTTTGGCTCTGTTTCTGTGAATTAACCCACAAATATGAGGACTATCAATAGACACTGATACTAAGATGGCCTCTATTCACCATTGCTGGCTAGCAGTGCCACTGAAGCTGCCGTGATAGCATCTTACAGGGGTTCGTGCAAGGAAGCAAGGCAAGCTCGTGAACACTGGGCTCTGTCCAGCTCCGCTGCACACGGGCGTGAACTATTAAAAATTACCACTTGGTTTGTCTTTCATCAGTTCCTGCACAAACTGCACTTCTTCAGATACGGCTCAAGTACAGATGTTAAGACATTTCGGGGTATGCAAGGGAAGAGGGATAAAACTTTTTTTGCAATGTGCTCAGGTGAGCCAAAATTTGGCCTAGGAAATAACAGATAGCTTTAGTTCTTTACAATCTTATATATAAAAACGTCACCAAATGAGATACTAGATTTTGTCACAAATAAAGTTGGCTAGGAAGCAGTTTTCATTCCCCTTACATGTTTTATATTTCAAGATGTTTTGTGAAAAGTTAGGGGTTTTTAAATGGTGGTGGGAAGGAGAGAAGGAGACAGAAAGAACACTATAAAGAGTACTTTCATTCCTGAACAGCCCTGTAGTTAAGGTACTGACTTAGCAGCAAAGGCAAAGCGTTTTAAAACTCTGTCTGCCTTCAGCTCTGAACCTCGTTTGCCTCATGACTCTTACATGGATTCAAACTCTAACACAAAGTTCAAATTCAAACATCAGCAATTTTCAGCAACTCTAAAAATTGTCAGTTACAACTTATGTTATGAGCTTAACTTCTACATGCTCTATTACTATGCAGTGACTGGTTATTATCCACACATCCTGAAAGATTATAAGAAATGCTATTAAAATGGGAAGAAGCAAAGATAATTTTGAAACCACACATATTTTGTTTTACAGGAAAGTCTTTCTTACATGAAGCAAATTATTTTTGGACTTGTATGACACTGCTTTGATTTTAACAATACAAAACATTAACTTCTGATCAAAGTTTAATTAAGTCTGCTTTTTTTTAACACGCATTGAGAATTCAACATGTTCAATTTTGTTCAGTTTATTCTTGTGTTCTATTTGTTCTTGATTGCATGCAAACATTGCAGATAATTGCATGTGTTTCTAATTCTCAAAGATTTGCTAAATTGGTGAAATTATAAATAATTTCAAATTTCTTCATAATAGATTTCCAATGGAAAATAAATCTTTCTACAGTGTTTAAGCACAGTGCATCAGTAATGCACAATATTTATCTTCTGAAATACTTTGCTTTCCACAAGTCTGACATTGGCACATTCATATAATGCATGAGGACAGGACATAATAGTTTAACCACCCTCACTGGACTGAAATGGCAGCAAGGAATTCTTCTTGTGCAGTACCTCAAAGGCTTGTTTTAAAATGAGTTATCTGACAACTATATCACTATTGTATTTCTACCACACTAGCTACAATATTTTAGAGAGTCCTCAATGACAGAATAAATACGGTAACACTTTGAAACCAGTAATTTCACAAACTAATTTATTCACAGTCCTAGGTTTTCTAGTGATTCACGAGAAACAACAATGTGTTGCTTTTAATAAATGTTGATCCCATTAGTAATTTATAATGAATTAAGATCAATAATGTAAAAAGCAAATCAATAACCGAACACTGTTTCCTATCAAAATTTCTCAGACTCAGGTAAGTGAAACTAGTGAGAAAAGCAATTATTTATGCTTCTCATGAAGCCAGGCAGGATAGAGATGGAGGTTGTTCCCACCCTCTTGGAGGCAGCTGCTGAACAAGAGGATAAGAAGGACTGCTCAAATGCTGTTTAAGGTGTATTTTAGACCAGCCTGCCCCTGGAACACCTCCCCTCTGCCACTTCTCTGCCCATCTTGCAGCCTGGCCATGGCAGAGACCACCACAGTCATCATCTTTATCATGTAGACAAGTCATTACCTACTGCCACACTTTCTATCCTGAGAAAACATCAGCTAAATCACAGCAGAATCTACACACAGATTGCTTTAGTTACGAAATAAGAACGAACTCATTAGATGCATATGTTGTGGTGACCATAAGGAAACGAGAAAGTAGCTGAGCTAAAAAAGCTGGACAACTTTTTCGAATCTTCAATGATTTATTAGTCTAAAAAAAAAATAGGGATAGTTTAGTGGCAAAGAACTACAGAAACATATAAGAAACATAAAAATATTTTGCACTGACAGATGTGGGATCTATTCTTTCCACCCTTTTTGTTGCATCCCAAGACCAGATAAAATGTGGTAAGTTTGTCTTGAAGACTAGCTACACACACTATAAAAATTGCAACAGTTCTTTCAAATAAGAACCAAAAAAGAAGTACTGAGTGGCTCAAAAACACTGTCACAACCACACTAAGCCACTCAAAATCCAAGTCTAGCAGCAAGACAGCACGTCAACATTGGTTGCTGAAATGTGAGACCTGTGGGTTTTGATATTAAAGCTCTTTGGATGATGAAAGACATGGTCAATTATAATCTTCCATTCCTGCACACTGGTGACAGTAAGTCACTAAGCACAACAGAAGGACTGGAAGCAAGGGAAAAATATAGCTCACCCACTCCAGCTAAAGGGAAGATATTAATTCAATGGGAATAACGTTCATGATACAGAATCTCTGAGGAATAACATTTATCCGTTCAAAATCTATAAACCAACACATCTTTTTCATCAGACTCACAAAGTTGTCACTCACACAGAACTCCGCTGCAACAGAGGAACCATGATATATGGTTTGTACAGCTGCCTCCAAAGTGTGACTGTCAGAATATCAAAATACAAGTTATTCCTTTCAATAGAAGACGCTGATATTAAGGATGTGACAAGCAAAAAGTAGAAAATGCAAATAAGAGTTGGGTATCATGAAAAAAAATGTAGCAAGTTGCTCATTTTGATTTGTGCTTGGTGTTCAACATAACTCTTGGAGGTACTGCTTTCCTTCAGCAAAATGCATTCAGAAAACACAGAATTCATGAGAGGAAAGGTCAAAAAAACTAGTCTGGCCACACCACCATCAGCTGGCAAGTCAGATCACCTGTCCAGATCAAGGGCATAAGAAGAGATGTCAGCAGCACCCACAATGTTTCCATTGTCAAACTGAAGATAAAAAGAAGGAAGATCAACTATGAACAGAAAGCAGCAATGAACAATCAGTCACAAAACAGGATCCAGAAGAATACTTGTGAAAAGTTGCAAAGGAAAACCTGGCATAGACCTGAGGCAGCGGATGGTAGTATAGACTGGAAACAAGTAAAAATAGGGGCATCGTAAGCAAAAATGTGACTCAAGCTGCAGTTGTGACAACTGGGTTCCTATCCATAAGATAAAAATTACACAAACGAAACACGCATTTTATCCAAGAAAGAAAAATACTGAAGGAAAAGATTCTTAATCCTACAGGCCAACGAACGCTGGAAAGCGTAAAGAAAGGATACAAAACTATAAAAAGCAATAAAGAGGCAGAAAACCAAAAAGTAGCTACAACTTAAGCTGTTGCTTTACCAAACTGCTACTTACCAAACAACATTTTCCATGCAAGTCCAATATAAAAAAAAAAAAACAAACAGGAGAGGGGGGAGTCAGCAAATGCTCATTACTGAAGTGGAGCAGCCAAACAGATGGGCAGAAAGCATTTCAAAGAAGTCTTCATCAGACCCAATCCCATCTCAGCATCAGAATTTAGTAAAACACATGAATCTGAGCATTTTGATTTTAAACATAAACCAGAGGGAGTACATAAGTATAGGATAAAACAAAAGAGCAGAACAACTACCATGCGTTGATAACAAAGTGATATAAACATTCTTTAAAACAATTGGCTGACGGATCTGTTCTTGAAGTCTGGGAAAAAGAGCAATTCTAAGCACAAAACATTGGACATCACTGTCAGAGTATCACACAAAGGAGATTTTCTTGACAACAGCTGCTGGAGAGGAACCAGATTCCTTCCAGTTATAGGCAGAATCACTTGTGATGTGTTCTTACATGGGCTGATAAAGGAAATGGATACAAGAAGATCCTGGATTCAAACCAAAAAGGTCCAGGGAGAGGTCAGATATGCCAGGCATTAGAGAGGAAAGTGCAGACACGTTAGTTCACCCAGTTTTCCACATCCAAAAGACATTCCACACCATGCACAGACACAGTTGCCTTTACGCATAAGGTAGGCAGTCGCCTTGGGCAGCAAACTGCTCGGGGCTGTTGACTGCCAACTTTGCTTACCAAGGAGGAAAGATGGAGACCTCTCACCAGTGCTGCCTACAGCATGACACTGAACTTTGCTGCCTGGTGGATGAAGCATCCTCACATTAAGGGCAAACACAACTGAATATTGCCTAAGCTGCCAAGAAACCTGGCACCGCTATTGCAACGAGAGGAGGAACCAGTCACTGTCATTTCCATCTCAATAGCAAGTAGTATGGGTCATCGCCCAGCCAGAGCCCTCTGGGCTGGATGCACTGCAAATCAGCTCCTGGTCAAAAGTGCTTACACCTGTGTCCTGCCTCCATAAAGGATGTATTAAAGCTGAGCCTCCTGGCTTATTAAATCAGGAAATTAAATGCCAGATAATATAGCTTCTTTTACCCGCTCTCCTATGCACATATGCTTGTGAATATGGATGGCTTTCAATGCCCTCCATTCCCTCAGTAATTTTACTGAGCTCAGGAAATCTTTCACTTATTCAAGTATTCTCCACCCTCCTGTGCTAAGGATGACACTTACTTGAATACAAACGATGCACAAAAGCAGTAAGAAATTACTCTTTCTACAAAGTATTGTTTCAATACATTGGATTATCATCTGAACTGAAAATGAGACAAAAGAGAATTGATATAAGAACTGAAAAGTAAGTCTTCACATGAGTTTTGTATGAACTTGTCAAGGTTTACATTATCTTTAAAATTTCAAATGAATACAAAAGGGCAACAAGACAGATTTCTTACAATGGGTGATAATTTATAAAGTTTTCTACAGCAGTACATCCTACTTACGATGTTTGGTGCTTATCTCATACACGCAAGGAAATAAAGGTGATTTACACCACAGTCACTGCAGATAAGCAAACTTTTATTCCTAGAGAGTTTAGCTAGGGGTTTAAAGCTTCCCAGTGGGTTGAGTTTTATCTAAAATCTTAAACTTGCCTTCTTTTAAACAAATATATTCTTGATTATACTTTTTAAAAAACAATAAAGAATAAAAACATAAAACTAAATTATGTCATTTCATGCTCCTTTGATTAAACAGACTAATTTTAAACACCACCTATGTTTAATCAATCATAATTATACAGCAAATGGGGTGTATGTTGGATTTGGCTTGTAGCTATAACACAGCTCACAAACTACGATCTTCTCCAAACTTTGCTACACTACATGTAAGCTATCAGTCTTCCTGTTCGCAAACCTGAATCCAGATTTCACCTTTCTGTACAAGAGCTTGTGGGTTGATAAATTAAATCAGAAATAGGTCATCTGCTATAGAACTGTTTAAAACAACTGAGTTACTTTTCATTAAGAGTTTTGATTTATTTAATTTCCTGCACAAAATTAATTTACAAAAAATAACTATTTCAACAGTGTCAATAATTAAAACAATTGAGTTACTTTTCATTAAGAGTTTATTGAAAAGGAAAAAAATGCAGAAAGTAAAGCAATAAAAATGAACAAATGAAACACAAAACCGAAAATACTTTTTGATTTATTTAATTTCCTGCACAAAATTAATTTACAAAAAATAACTATTTCAACAGTGTCAATAAATAACTTATTATTAGTCTAAAAAATAGAGTAATGAAATAACAGGGCTTCAGGAGGCTAAAATCTCTCTGTTCTTAACAGCAGAGTAAACCTAGCAAGTGAAGCTAATCTTTCCATTCTACTGGATCTATTCATTGAGCACTGAACACAGTCAAAGATACAGCAAGCTGGTAGGATCATCAATAAAATCCTACACATGTCCAATCAGAGTTTGTCTTGACAGAGGACTTCATTACAGGCAAAATTCTTTTAAATTTAAGATGTACAACAGTGGATTTCAGTATTTCAATCAATACCGAAATGAAAGACCCAAGATGATGGCTGCTTCACCAAGATTTAATAAAAATCCCATGTGGCTCACATCAGCCTCAGTCCTACTCTGCCCTTTGAAGCCTTCTTGTCCAGCTTGGGTCCCACACCACCGCCTCTTCACAGAGGTTAATATCACACCATATAAACTAATGGAATTGTACTGTAATTTCAGCAGCAATCCTCATCTAGAAGAATTTTTTAAGTACAAGAAATTAAAAGATAATGCTCCCAACTCCAACACAGATTTCTTTGACTTTCTGCAGCACTGTATAGATTGGGCTTCAAAAAAAGATCTCTACAACCAAGCCTGAGGCCACACTGTCAAAACAGCTCTTCCCTGTCAGCCTGTAGACAGGCCATCTCTATCATTCTAAAAATGAACTTAATTAAAAAGAAAGGAATCATTTCATCTGAGATAGATCTTCAATGGCAGCACAGTATGATGTGGATCTTAAATGTCAGCACAGAGTGATGTATGTAGCACACATCCATAAAAAGAATGCATTTTTAACATAATCTTTGAAATGAAAAAAAAGTCTGATGCGTACCATCAATTGAAAATCCCAACAACAGCATTCAAGGAGGTCCAGGGTAATTTAGATAATTAATCACCAACTTGGACAAGTTGTGGTTCGGGATAGAATCAGTAACTAACTCCCAAGACCCTCTCCAGGATCAGACTGTTATTCCTATCGTCGCACTTCTGGAGGACAATTATTCATTTACTTACAAAGTTACAACAGCAAACTTTTCCAACTTCATGCTCCTAACATTCCAGACATTGACTTTTACACATTCAACCATAAAACACAACTTAATAGCTCCTTGTGAGAAAAAGTGAGGAATTTGGACTGTAGATTTCTAATACGTAAGGAATATCCAAAATTTTCTTTTAATTAAAAAAAAAAAAGCCCTTTTATTCTCAATTAATTAATGAGACTTTTTTTAACAAACAAAAAGTCTCTTCAATTCACTTTGTGAGAGATTAAATCTTTTGTTGAGAAGTCCCTGTCTTCATCCAATAGACTTAGGGATGTGAGATGTCGCCATAGGCCCACAAGTTCGCTTGCAAATGACTCCTCTAGGAAAATCAGAAAAGGTTCATTTTATCCTCTCTGATATGTTTCTAGTATAAGTGGCGAGGAGGTGGGAGAGAATAAAATAGCAATTTCACGTCATTGTAAAAACTGTGGTACAGTTTGATGCCACGCTTTATTCCTCCCTCCAAAGTGACTGCATTGACTTCTCTGGGTGGAAGTCTGAGAAACTACACCGTGTAGTAAAGGCATAGCAGAAAAGGAGGAAGGAAAGATTTATTCGTGTTTCTCTTTCCTCGTCTTTATGCTCTAAAAGCCACCAGCTATCTAACAACGATATCTTTTTGTGGGAGGATGACAGAGAAAGGCAAGAAATATGGCAAAGAGAGAGAGAATTTGATGATCTCCTGATAGACCTGTCTATTGCCAATCGCAAACTATCTCATAAAAAGAGAAACTAGACAAGACAGCAGGGTTACGTATGCACGAGGCTTTGCAGAGATAATGTGATTTTAGGGTTCAACTCTCATCTTCAGATGAGATTTCAGATCTCTAATTCTCTTTCTTCTGCCCAAATGCCTCTGAATGCATCTCAGACAGGTATTTTGCTTTACAACCACAGCTTTCACCAAGTTAACATACTGAATACGCTCTCTTGGATGGGACAGTGCCTTTAGTTTAGGCAGTCCGATATACCACTGGGGTACAAAATGTAGACATTAAAAGAAAACACAACATAAATTTTGCCTGTAATATGTCAAAAAATTGTAAGAAAATAGAATAGATCTACTGCAGATGGAAGCCAGCAAAGCCAATAATTTACTTTCACTTATTTTTTTTTCTAATTGTAATGCAGTATGCCTTACCGTTTGCTGCAAATCAGGTATTATAATTCGAATCACTAATGTGTTGCTCTGACTGTCTTCCATTCTGCTGCTTGGCTTTTCTGCAGTTGCTCTAATTGTGTCATAAATAGTTTCTTCTTTGGAGCTGTCTGATTCAGATTCAACAGAATAGTCGGAAAAGCTTTGTGCCATTTCATCTTCACTTGACGTTGGGCTACGAGGCATGTTCAAGTTTTTTATCCTGCCAATACAAAGGAGAAAGAAAAAGATAAGTTATAATTATAGTCTTTAAAATGAATCAGCTACAAGTTTTGTTTTCTTGGAAGTAACATACATTTAACAACGAAGTTTTATGTTTTACCCTCCTTTTATCTCCTTCTGTAATTTATGTGGGTAGGCAGAGTGTAATGGACATAAATCTGGCTACCAATTTACTAAAGAAGAGAAAGAAGGACAGGAGAAGGAAAAAAGGGAAGATGACCTTTCTTCCAAGGCACACCCAGCCTCCCAACAGATCCAGAAAAACCCAGCATAATTACCAGGTTCTCTGCTAAATAGCACTGTTGCAAACTGTACTTAGAACTAGATCTGGTTTTGAAGCCTACTTCTCCCAGTGCAAAAAGACATTTCAGGAAATTAATATAGGTGGTAAACTAACATCACCCTGTACATTGAGAAACCATACAGGTAAGGCTTCAATAAAAGACAGTATTTTCTAATAGCAGAATGAACAAAAAAAATTAAATACTATAGACACTCAGACATATGCAGATGATGCTTTGTGGTCTGTGGCTTGTACAACATCCTTTAATATCAACACTACCAAAATCTGTCTCTTATCTGTACTCAAATACAGATTTAGAAATATTTTTAATCTGTGGTATAGATTAGGCTAAAATAAAAGTAATGTTTATTCCAAAGAAGGACATTTGTACTCAGAGGTCTCACAGTAAGAACAGCAGAATATTTTCCTTCTGGGTTTTTCCCAGCTACAGCAGCAGAAGACTTTTTTTTTGTCCCACATACTAAAAGCTTCTCCAGGAAATGAAAATTATTATTCTACAAAAATGGGAAAAAATGCTGGAAAAAATTGAAAAGACCATCATAAACTTTGCAGTTCTCAGTAACCATATACTTTTCTAGTTTTAAGAGGCCAGAAAAATTCAAACATTATTTTTCATATTTTCCATGAGAAACCTCCGAAGATAGCTTCTTTGCTTTTTAATAAAAAGTTAAAGTTAAAAGAAAAAAAAACAACAAGCAAAGACCCAACCAATTCCACTGAGAGCCCACATTAAAAAAAAGACATTAAAGCAAAAGTAAAGCACGGAAGGGTGAACTGACTTTACCACTTTACCAAGGTCATTGATATACCAGGTGACTGTACTGAGATATCCAAATATATGTTTTCTATAATGGTCTCACAGTCAGATCTCCCAAAGTAAATATAATCAAACAACCGCAGGGACTAAGAGAACATTTTTTACCAATGTGTTTCACAATTTAGTTTGAGCTAGCAAAGTATCACAACCGGATTACTCATTCTTCTTTGCTGTCCAGTCATTTATACCGCAATGATTGCAAAGCAGGCATAAAAGGCTACCGCCCTCATTTAGCGTTTTAAGGTGACCATATGTTGGAGCCAGCGTTTACACCAGAGGACAGGTAGTGGTGAGGCAGGCCTAAAGCTTGAGGTCAAGGGCAAGCATTTCCAAAGCACATCACATACCCACATCATCAAGCCTTATTGTTATTTCTAATGAAGGACAATTCCAGTGTTATTACCCTCAGCTATAATTACTAATGAAGAGAAAACCAGTGCATTCAAAAATCTGAAAGCATGCCAGTTCACAGCAGCTTAATACAAGGCTCTATCTACAAAAGAAAATTCTTGAGGGAGTATTTCATTTTCTTACTGCTTCACCGAACTGTAGATTAATGCTGCTCTCCAAAGCACCTTAAGTCAATAAAAAGCATAAACATTTCAATGGCTTCCTTATTTATCTGCCAATGCTAAATCACACAAAGCCAAAATATAGTAGGTTGATACACAGTATTTAAGAGCATAAGATGGTACCAGCCAGTGAGTGCGAGGAAAAAGATATTAAGACCATCGCATGGTTTGTCTCTCCCTAAAGCCATTTGAGAGTGCAATATATTCCAGGGCAATGGATTCGACAGAGAGCAGTAAAATGCAATTATAGAGCTTACAAATAAAGAGTTGAATTAGGAAAAAAACTTCCCAAGGTTTTGGCAACTGGATTTTCATGCAAAAACTACCCAGAAATATCTCATTATGGAGTAACAAAGGGAAATCACTAGCCGAAGAATCAACTCCCAGGTATCAAGCACTTCAGTTTAACAAATAGTGGGACAAAGGACTCCTTGGAGACTCATCAACAAGGCACAAGTCACCTAATTTTCTGGAATACAAAAAAAAACCAATGCACAAGTAACCATGACAGAAAGGATAATGAAAGACTGTATCTACAGTGGCAAAAAGAACAGAATCTGTGCCCCACCAGCGCTATGGAGAAGCAGAGCATTTAAATGCCTTTTTGTAAACAAGACAATATAACCACTGGAGAAACTAAATCAGTACAGGTCCCAGTGCAGGGCAGATCCTGCTAGGGAGCAGGGGTCAAGCATGTCTCCCTAAATCTACAGACACCTCAGGGCAATTTCGTTGTTTGGCTCCTAAGTTGCATGGAAATGGAAGATAACACCGTTTGTTAACCAGAGATGCTCGCTATCATAGCTCCCACAGGGAAGTTGTTAACTTTTAGGAACTGTTTCAGTTTTGTCCCAGTGATAATGCGAAGACTCTTCCACAACCAAAACTATTACCTCAGGAAAAGTAAGGCAGGTTGCTTGGCTTACCTAGGCTTGTACAGCAGAAGAAAATATAGCATCCCAGGTTCCTAATTCCCAGTCGGCAACTGATTTGTTCAAAAGGATGTCATATAGCTAAAATACAGATTGAGTTTTGCTGACATGATTGTCTGGGATGCCTTCTTTCATTTTCTTAAAAACACAACAGATAGTACGCTTCCTATAGTTAAGCTGACTGTATTTTATAGCAATGTGATACATCAGCAGCTGCTTTCGATATAGAGAAGTGCTGAGTGAAGAAAAGTTTCTCTGTAAACAAATAAAAACAGACTTCCAACGATCTTGGAAGTAAACTCACAATGGAAACTACCACCGCAACAGTCTTTCCTCCATCTCACGTCCTCTGTCCGCATTTTTGACTCCTGTACCTTGCACTCCCTGCATGTCCCAGCCCCGGGCGTTCTCCTTCCCTGGCCCCCGCGCATCCCCTGTTCACTGGCTGAACAAAGCAAGCACGAGCTCTGGCTGGTTAAACACCACTTCTGACACATAAAACAGCTAGAAGGTGAAAGAGTAAAAGGATGGCTATATGCTTACCCTTACTATTGTACTTTTCACTCAGCACCTTGCCCTTTAGCTCTGCGGGAGCACCGGGACATTTACTCTGCCTCTATGGCTACTGCCGGGTTATGTTTCTCAGGCTAACAGGCCAGATGAAGTAAGTTGAGCTCAGATTGCTGCCTTCCCCTCACAGATGCTATTTTTAGATATTCTTTTTTCTCTACCCATCCAGCAAATTTCACAAAATCTGCAGGAATTTCTTATCCTGCTATTCGTTTCCACTCCACTATTAAAGAGAGTTTAAAACAGTCTAGGAATAAATTAAAAAAAAAAAAAAAAAAACCACAAACATGGGCAAGTAGCATGATCATCTAACTGCCTTTTCCTTTAAAAAAAAAAAAAGAAAAAAATACTAAGAGCACATTACAGAAGACTGGAATTAAAAAAGTGCACAGGTTATCAAAAGGCAAGAAATTCAACTCCCAGAGCTCGCTTGCTCTCTATCTGAATGGTGTGCTCTAGTGAGTGCAAACTGACACGGCAGGGGAAAAAAAGCAAGAGCAGCAACAGACTGATCCATTTTCTGGACTCTTACGGTTGTTAAACATCGTATGAAAAGAATTTATTAAATATATATGTTTAAATTTATTTTTAACTATTTTAAATATTATAAACTCCGTATTTACTAAAGGATTTAAAATAACATTGATACGGACAGGCACTGGTAGGGTATCTTCATTAAACATGGATGTATTGTAAGATACACAACATACTTCCCCCCTACAAAAATCACGTTTTAAAGTCTTCAACTTAATTACAGTTATGTGCAATTTTGCTGATCCTGCAACATAATAAAGCCTCCTATCTAGTTTCATATTGGTAAATATGGAACATAACGATACATACACGAAAACCTACTTTAAAGGATCTGTCCTGTATAAAGTCCCTTCCCTATTTTATCCTGTGCCAGCATCAGCAAATAATGGCGAGTGCAGGTGTGTTTGTCCAGTTAACCTGGAGCAAACCCAACAGTCAAGATATACCTGACAACCACCAAAAGCGAACAGCTACATGCACAGAGATCCCGCTCCTCTGCGGCACTTCTCCGGCTATCACCACTGCAAGAGTTTCGCTGGCGGGAGCAGAACGATGCTGCAGCTGCGTCCAAGGCTCTCCCCAGGTTTCTGCAGCAGGCAAGACTAACATAAGGTGAGACAGAAGGAAACGCACCCCGAACACCAAGACTAACTTTTGGTAGGGAAATCACAATAAAGAACATTAAAGGATGCAATCCTTCCTTCCCCGACCTGTGAGTGTTCGGTTTAGTTACCATGTGAACATAAAGTTAGTGTCTCACATGAGTTGCCATTTCAGACTAATCACAATAGTTATTAGTTCTCCTTTCTCTAAAATATAGCTGAGGCACACACATCAAATATCTTGTCCAAGACCAACATGGCTAGATCTCAGAGCAAGGTTTCAAATTCAAGGGTCACTGGCTCCTAGTCACAATAAGAACAATCTATTTTCATATAAACATTCATTTGTACAATAACAGATCTGTTGCCTGCAGGGAGAAGTCCTCTATACTGCTATTGTCAGACGAGTTAAAAAGGTACCTGTGGGAATATCTCAGATAGAGTCGGCATTGTTACGGGTTGAGTAATGCCATTAACAAGACTGTGAGAAAAGTTTGCTGTTAGACAGCAACTGCTAGAAAGAAGTATTTAATAATTAAGTCTGAAGCAAAACTATTCAGGAAAGGGATTTCTGTCTGTGTAAAACCTGCCAGAGCCCCTAACACTTGGATTCTGCGGCTTTATTCGGGATTATAAAAATTAGCTCAAGAACCAGCTCGCCAAGTTACCAAATTAAAATGCTGGAGAAGATCAAGCATTGCCTTTTCTAATTATATTAATACTAAAACAAAAACGCATTTCAGACAGAACTGAAGATGGGAAGTACAATCCCAACACGCCACCCATTTCACACCTCTCCACAGTTCTGCAGAAAAGTTCGTGCAGAAGAAAATCTGAATTGAAGACTGACTCCAATGGGCAATTTGATGGATTCAATCTCCACTTTGCACTCTTACTTTAAAGCTGGCAATAACCAGCATTGCCTCCCAAAGAAGCAATCCCACTCTCCTCGCTTCCCAGACCACTCCACTCTTGCCCGTGCACTGCTTTAATCTCTGCACTAACACGAACAGTGAAGCAGAACAAAGCATCGATCCAGGCTAAACACCAGCTTTTTTTGTTTTGGGAGGTTAGTTTCAGCATCCATCACGTCTCTGAACTGGATCACTATGCAAATGTTTGCATAAGCAGCAGGAGGAAGATGGCAGAGGGCCAGAAGTGAACAGCCAGGGCATGAAAAGGGCAGAACCACTTTTTCCAAAGGTAGTATTAATGCTTGCCAGCGTAAAGTGAATCTGAGACACCACTGCCTAAGTGACAGGAAAGAAATCCAGATAAATACAGCCATCTGATTGACTCTGATGAAAATCTGATGATTATTAATACCAAAATACAACAACTCCAAACAGGACAGCTTACTGAAACCCACTGATACAAAATTCATCCAGGCAAAAGCAAAACCTAAAAGAATACGTGTGCAGGAAGAAAAACAGAACATGCTCAAGGAGTGCTAACCAGCCCATAGCAAAATCTCAGGGAAGACAAGGCACTTGGAGCTCCCTCTGTTCTCCCCAGCCCACCGAAGAGGCAGCTTTGGCATTGTTGTGACAGCCCACAAAGCTGTGCTGGTCAAGCTTCAGTCCTGGGCACCTTCAGCAAAAGAGCCAGAAGAGTCTCTAATGCTGTCTTGATCCTGCTAGCAAAAACAGTGGTCAGGCAGCAAAACGAAGCACTGCTCGCCCGGCATGCCCCCATGTGTGCTCCCTCCATCAGTGCCAGGCAATGCCCCTCACATTCAGGACACACAGACGAGGTGCAACCAGGCTCAGCAGTTTCCGATTTCGGTAGGCTTTCATGCTCCTGAAATGTCTCCCTGTTGCACTACAATGCAGCCCACGTGCTATTGCAGACACTCACTAAGAAAGGCTAAATCACCAAAAAAACCCAACTTTCTTGGGGCTCAGGAGCAGAGAAGATCAGGGTCAGCAAGGTCCACTTCATGCCACATAGCCTCAGGCAACATCTCCTGGTCTGATTTTATTTAGAAGTATAGATGTAGTTTCAGAGACTGAAAAATAAAGAACGATGACATGTATGAAGGCTCTAAGAAAGTTAATCTGTTACCCTGCAGTTCCCTTGATCTATGTCTGTAAATTGGGGCAACTGATTCTTGAGTCTTCTCTAAAGCACTTCCACTCTGTGGAAGAAAATGCTAGAAAACCAAATCACTTGCAAGTTATTCAAAAAAACATCCTCCATGGTAATTACCTAAACAAATTTAATCATACACTATTTTGCTGTTCACAACCCCCATAATTATGGTTTTATTCCCTATACACCAGTCCTTCACTTAAATTCACTTTGGTTACACTGTCTGGTAATGCATTTTTGATCTCTCTGTTAAATAACTGAAACACCCAAATAAATATTTTAGAAGACGTGTGCTGAGGCATAAGTATTAACACACCAGAATGCTAAGCAAAATTCCTCCTTTACTTTTCTCTGAAGCTGTTATTTCTGAGCATGGCATCTCTTTCTTCAAAACTTAAATATTGATTTGAAATCAGTATTGAAAATCAATGGTCATATCCATTTGTTCTCACCAGCATCACCAGAAGATTCTTTTTACTGCCCTGTTTAAGGGCAGATTTATGCAGTCCTTCATTTCTTTGCTAGGTGATCTGCACAGGTGACAAATTATTTTGTAAAAGGGCTCAAGAGCAACACTTCCCTCCCCCTCCTTTTTTTTTTTTAAGAAAAAGAAAAGAAGAAAATGGAGTGAAGTAATTGTTGAACTTGCTCCTTATTTCTGAGGCAGCTTGTTATCCCTTGTTCATGTATATTTGCACAGCATAGACTTGCCAAGAAGAGGTTAAAGCCCCATTAACTTCTGGTATTTAGAGTCTTAAATACCAACATCATATGATTAAAATGGGTCTTAAGATCAGACTGTAAGAATGCTTTTTTTTTTAAAAATCAAATGTACTTCACTATTAGCACTCCTGTGCACATACAAAATCTACACTTGCAAATTATTTATGCAAATACAGAGTAGTTTTCTAAAAGTTTCTTCAGTTTCTAAGTAGCTTTGGATGCCAGAAGTCTCCTCTGTCTGTTCTACTTAGTATTTATTTTCCTTGTAAACTATTCAGCCGGTCATGGTATCTTCATGGAAAGGCTGAAGTTCAATCAGGCAGATGCAAAGAGAGATTTTGGGGAACGATGGATACAAACAATACAGGAGACAAGCAACTTATTGTACTGAATGAGCAAGGCTGGGAGACAGGCAGAGAAGCAGATGTGGAAAAAGCTTAAAAACATTTGAAGTTTAACATGAAAAAACAGAAAAAAGTTTGAAGTAGGAGCTTGACATGAGAAAACAGAACCTGCTAGAAGAAAGAGGAACCAGATGTAAAGACTTAGCACAGAGCAGCACAGTCAGGTTGGTTAAAATCATTAAAAATCTTTTGAAAAAAAATTTCAAACATATTACTAGGGGAAACGTAGTAAGTATTTATGAAATGTTAACCACAGTGAAGTTTACAGTAAAGGCCAACTCCCACTGGCAATATATCATCTTAAGTGCCTTCTTTTAAGCACCTGCAAGGTTTCCAGTGCCTTTCTGTCCGACCTTTACTTAAAGGTCATTCTTCCCGACAAGGAATTACGGCCAGCCCCGTGAGGCCCAAGGCAGGTAGCTTCTAGGCTCTGTTCATTTCTACAGTTGTTTTTAATATGGCCTCTAGTTTTGTACATTTATTAGAACTTCCATTTTCCAATAAACAGACTAACAAACAACAGTACTCATAACTCATTCTTTAAATACTGCTTGCAATGGACACCATAGTTTACCCAGGACAAAATCATAATGCACTTTGAAGTATGAAATAAGAGACTGGATCCGACAGAAATTGCATACACTTCCTTGTGAAAACAACTTTCAATTTGAAAATTCATCTGTTCAGGATGTATTAATCTGGAATTCTAAAACACTTTAAACAGATGTTAAGCAAAAGAGGCTAAATAAGCAGCAACTGAATAACTAATTCAAATATGATGAAAAACACAAAACTTTTTAAGGAAATGCACCGAGCATATTATTCCAGATACCAAAGTTCACCAGCATCCCAAATCTGAGATGTGTCTTCTTAGATTCATAAATTCAAATAAATATATCTTTCTAAGCAAGTAGGGTTGGATCTGTCATATCACCTGTATATTGCTGATCATGCTAGGTGCAAAAATATATATAGTAACCTTCTGAGATCCCTTCTAAACAATTTCATATCTTGCATGGGGAATCAATCATGTATGTAATCCCACTGTAGTCAACAGAATCACTTTAGGAACAGCTCCAACAAGACTTGACCTCTGCATGTTGTATTCAAGAGCAAAACAACAGCCAGGGTAAGCTATGAAAGGCCAACATGAAACACGGAAAAGTTTATCCAGCTCTGGATCCAGTAAGGCATTTCTGCATAATACGACAGCTCTTCAGTCAGCAAACCAGGAAAATATGTTACAGATTCAGCTGTTACACTGACTCTGTCCCCAGTCCAAAGTATAGCTTTTAAATATTTACTCTCATGAAACATATTTGCATATAGTAACTGGAGATTTCAAAGTTGCAAACTTCAGCAATACAAAAAAAAATTTTTTTAAATCCTCTTCAGTTATCTAAAATGAGAATGATACGATATAACTAACTAGCTATGAATTGTTCTCTAAGTAACGTGGAAGTATTACATCACTTCAATTTTAAACAGTCATTATCTATTTACAAAAGACAGATAGGATGGTCATTTTGGTTTCCCCAGAAATTTTCCATACAAATCAGAAGCACGTAAGGCAAGCAATTTTATCTTCTAGTCTTTCTGTTTCCAGCCTCTGCTTGCACTTACCTACATAAATATCAAAAAGATTGTAATATGTTGGAAGGGAAAGGACATAAGAGAATTTAAAAAGATTTACAACAGGAATTTGAAAAAATTTCAAAGCTTGTTGAACATATTTACCTCAGGTTCATCTCCCTGGCCAACAAAGCAGCTTAGTTGCTTGTTAATTTGCATTTTATGCTTACCAACCTTTTTCCCCTTTATCCATAAAGAAAACATTTTTGTGATAATTCAAATACAAACATAATCAAATGTTAACAGAGAAGCACTGTTGCTGTCTTGTTACATAGATTAGATCAGGTCCTGAGAGTCAATAAAGCAGATTCCCTCTTCTCATTACATATGGATTAGCATTTAGAGTTTGCTGTAAAGTTTAACCCGAATTTTCTTCAGATGTGATCCTGATGGGGCCTACTATGTTATTTTGATTTATTGGCTGTGTTGCTAAAAATAGTCTCATTGTTTGCATTATTTTAATCAAAGAAATAATATGGCAGTTAAAAAACCAAAAGCTTCAAATAGATGCTCTATTTTTCTTATAAAATGATGAGTTATCTTTGTCCAAGAGCTGGTTGAAAAAAAATTCAATTACCCTTTCCTGTTGTGTGTGTTGGGTTTTCTCCCTGTTTAGTTTCAACAAATTAATTTTTATTTGAACTCAGCA
>NW_009633863.1:150828-157234 GCF_000690535.1 Cariama cristata
ATTACCCCTTGAAGTCTGTAGAGGACACCAGGTACCCAATGTCTTCAGCAGCCTGCTAGGTGGGATTTGGGAGCACAGATCTCAGACTCCACAGGTCTGCAAATCTGGGGCAGTCCCCTGCCAAAGTGCCCTGTAGTTGGAGGTTTTCAAGTTACACCACTCCAGCGTAGTGCTCTAGGAGGACACTTTTGTTCCAAAGTCCAAAGAAATCAAATTTTGAAACACAGAAATCCTCCACAGAATAGAATTTTTTCTCTCTATAGATCTGCTTAACTAGAGCAGTTTGCAAGCTGTCAAATGCAGAGACCAGTTTCATTGATCAGCTTCATTTGTCATTCAGTTTGATTTGAATTACTAATATGAGCATCCAGAAATCTCAGATCAGGAGCAGTTGCACAAACACAGGTCAAGTTGTGACCACTATTTTTCACATCAGTAAGTATATTGGCAATACATAAGGCAGTATAGTGGGTGAATAAATGTCTAGTTCAGTTGCTGCCTAATTTCTGAATAGCTGAGCAGGAACAAGCCCTGGCCTCAGTTAGGAACACTAAACCACTTCACATAGAGAGGAGGGAAGAAAGGCAGAAGGAACTACCTGGCCTTCATACACTTAATTTCTTTTCTTAAATCAAGAGGGAAGCAACAAACAAATGGTGACCCAGAAAGGATGCGCACACTGTAGAAGGACTAGGCCAAGTGACCAGCCATTGGTTTAGCCAAACTCCAGCGTAAGCAAAGTCACATGTCATGTCCTCGCTACCTCTGCGCCATCTGTGTATGTCTGCAGCAAATATCCCGGCTTCCCAGTGACAGATGGTCTCCAGGCTTCTCTTACCCCAGCTGCAGAAAAACTTACCTGATTTTTTCAGAGGAAATCTTGGAAAAGGAGCTCTGCTGATCATATGTGCATCTTGCCTGCTTATTTTCCAACCCAAGGTAAGCATATCTTGGACTTTAACTTATACTCCAGCCTGTGCAAGAAAGCCCATCCTCATGGTGCAATTAAGGACATTCTTTAGGACTGTGTACATGAACGATGACAGTGACAACAGACTGGGGAAAATTATCTGCAGGCTCAGAAAGGTTAAGTGACCTGCCAAGATGACCCAGGCAGCACAATGATTCCATAGAAGAAATGAGAAATAAATTAATCTCTTGATCTTTGAGATTTTGATTCAACTCATTGTAAAGATAAGACTCATTTTTACCAAATTATATCTAGCCAAAATTTAGGCGATCAAGACACAATAAAACTGATTAAAAGAACCAGTTTCCCTCACTGACTACCAACACTTAATTATTACCTTCAGTAAAGAGCTCAAGAAATAAAAGATCACTTCTTAGGCAAGAACAGAATGAGATACATGTTTATGACTATTACGCAGAAGTAGGGAAACAAAAATTATAAAGAATACTAATGTTTGAAAACATAGAAAGATTCATAAACTCTTCGAGCTTTCATTATTTAAATGCTAGGTGTACTTCGGAATTTAATATTAAAAATAAATAGCATGCTAAATCACCCTGGGATAACTGCTTGCAGTACTTTTAATTTAGAGACAGAATTTAGAGTACCAACAGTACTGTTTTTCTGATGTACCCCTCTCTCAATGCAGAATCAAGACAAATATCAGCTTCCAAGAACACAATGACATGGATTCTTTGTTGTGCTTCGAGTCAGAGAATCATCAAATCATTTGGGTCAGAAGGGTCTCCGGAGGTCTTTAGTTCAACTCCTGTTCAGTGCAGGTCCAGCAATGAGATCTCCTTGGGCTCCTCATGCCTTTATTCAGGTCTGTCTTGAAAACCTCCAAGGGCAGAGACTACATACCCTCTCTGAGCAACCTCTGATTGTTCTCATGGGGAAAAAGATTTTCCTCATACCCAGTCTGAACTTCTCTTGTTTCAACTTATGACTACTGTCTCTCATCCTTCTGCCATGCACTGCTGCACAGAGGCTGACTTTGTCATCTCAGTATCCTGCAGGTCTGGGCTGGCTGATGCTCCCCGAAGCTATCTCCTCCAGGCTGAGCAAGCCCCTGTCCCTAAGCCTCTCCTTGCAGGACAAGTACTCCAGTCTCCACTCTCCTAGTGGCCCTTCACAGAACCTGCTCCAGTTTGTCAACATCTTTCTTGTATTGGGAGGGTTCAAAACTGGACACAGTGCTCAAGACGTGGTCTACCAAGTGCCAAGTCAAGTGGTATAATCACTTTTCTTGACCCGGTGGCTGCGCAGCTTGTCAGGAGAGCCCAGGTTGCTGTTAGCTGCTGTTGCTGCCAGGCACACTGCTGGTCCATGCCCAGCTCACTGCTCACCTGGACACCCCAGTTCCATTCCTCAGAGCTGCTCTCCTGCCAGCCAGTCCCCACCTGCACTGCTGCAGGGGCTCTGCTTTCACAGGGGCAGGGCTTCGTATTCATCCTCGCTGAATTTCACACAGCTCCTGCCAGCCCATTTCTCCAGCCTTGGCCCCTAGGGATGGCAGCCCCTGTTCCCTCAGTTTGGTGCCATCTGCAAACACGACAAAAAGCACGCTCCATCACCTCCTCCAGGTCAGAGACAGGGGTAAGGTCATTTTGCCCTCGTACTGAGGCATGTAACAAAGCCATGACCAAACCATTTACAAAAACTTGACCCTAAGAAGAAGGGCAAGGTGAGGATTAAGTTTGGAAACCACAGTGGCAACCATGCTGGATATATGGACAGCTTGGTCTCACCAACGCCAACACCAAATGCAGCACTTGTATCTGTATTTTATCCTTAAATACAGCTGTAAGGGTTAAGATAAAAAACAAAAGATTAACCTACAACTACGGCTTAGTTCTCTAACTCCAAAGCTTCCTCAAAGTTAGCGTTTAAGCAAGCATACATTTTGCAACCAATATGGTCTCACATATTTACTCACTGCTGGATATACTCATATGTATAAAGTTTTTTCAACCATACAAATGAATGCTGGCTGTTAAACCTACCATCGATGATATCTTCCTTTCTTGTGCTTTTCAAGGGGACATCACATTTTAAATTGTCATTGACTGAACAGTCCAATCTATAGTTTACAACAGAGATTCAGGTAAACTTCAGCATCACCAAAAGTTCTAGATTTGTTTATATCACTTACAGCGCTTTCTTTACAAAGTGTAATTTCTACCTGTTTATGTAGGTCTCTAATTCAGTCACAGGTAATGTAAGTCCTAAAATGATGCTGTTGGAGAACCAGAAATACTTTAAACGGATTTATTCCTAATTGACTAGATTTCATGTTGATTGTACTCCTGTAAAACCTGATTAAGTGAATTCATTACCATTTATAATTTTATGACAGCACACTTTGGAGATTCCAGCCATGGAAATTATCACAGTCTAATCAAGATATGCAAACTGAATATAAAAGCACTTTTAAAAAAAAATCTTGATTGAATCACGATATAAAATATTCCTAATAAAAAATGGCATCTCTTGAACTCCATGCATACTACTGTTTCTACCATTAAGAAAGTATTTTGTAAAAGGTCTTCCTAAATGCTCCATAGGTGTTGAGCAGCTGCTGACAGAGGATTTCACAGTCAGAAACCTTTGTGATGGTTACCCACACGGGACCACACTTCCCCAGGAACAATGAGCAGTGACGCGCAGGAATACCATGCTTGAAAGGACTCCCAGTTTTCTATAAAACTGGGAGCTGGGGTGACCCTACAAGACACACCCTTTGCTTTAACTTTTTTCTACTTTGCTGCTCAAATACTTCCAGATGTGTTGTTAATCTGAACAGTTTCTATGCAAAGCTCATTTCCTAACACTGCTGTTGATGCTGTCAGAACCACCTATCCCTGCACCTCATTATAAGAGAACAACACTGTCTAGGCAGCTCTGCTTACCGTGTATGCAGCTGTGCAGGGAAGGAAATAATTAAGCCCATCATGTGAACCAAATCCTTCAGGACATACCCATTAATGAGATTTACTGAACCCACTCTCTGCTTTGCTGCATGCAGGAACGAAGGCGGCAGAGACAGAGTGAGAAAAGCCCTACTTTTCAGCATTAATATAAAACCAGAAATATATTTTGCTCAATTCACACTTTTAAAGGAAAGAAGCGTTAAAAAGAGATCTGCCATTAGGTTTTATGTCTGCTTTATGTTCTCCCACAGATTTTATGCAGTCTGTGTCACAGTTGTTTGGGGTTTTTTTGGTTTGGGTTTTTTTGTTTTGGTTTGTTCAGGGGTTTGGGGTTTTTCTTTTTTTTTTTTTTGGGGGGGGGGTGTTTTGGTTTGTTTTTTGTTTGTGGGGTTTTTTGGTTTGGGTTTTTTGGGTTTTTTTGGGTTTTTGTTTAGTTTTTGGGGTTTTTTTGTTTTTTGTTTTGTTGGTTTTTTGGGGTTTTTTTTGGTTTTTTGTTTTTTTTTTTTTAACACTTCCCATCTGCCTCACCTCAAAAGTTTTCCCCAGGCCTTAATAAAGCTAAACTTCTCTTCTCCACATGGTTTTTCAGTCACACATGGAGAATGACCATTTCTGCCCCTTTTGTGGTACTGGAAGCACATCAGAGTTTAATTTTCTTACATGCTTTCATTTTTACATCATAATTTTGACACTTCTCCTGTCTCTTCCCTTAGGTCACAGGGAGCCACTAGCTCCTCCCTGGGTTTTTGTATGAGATTTCGGGTTGGTTTCTAACTTTCCACCCAACAGAACAGGTCTCCAGAGGCTGCCCTCTCCCACCACAAACCTGCAGCTATCAATATGCCCGACAGCTGCATTTCCTACCATTATAGCTTGCCTTTTCCTGCCATGCAGGACTCTTCGCGCAGCTATGCAAGGCACCAGAGCTGCACCACCACTGCCTTGGCAGGAGGACCAGGTAAGGCAGGATGGCCCTCAGACCATCTCCTCTTGCAGCAGCACCCAGGCTGCTGACTTGGCTGCCCAGATCCACGCAGGTACCCAAGGTGCAGGGCTGGATCCCCCATCTTCTAGCTTGAGGAAGACTCATTAGATCATAGCAAGTCAGAAAGACTACATACAAAATGTTTTGCTATATCAAAAAGAACCAAATATATGTACATATAATTACAATATTTTGTATACTGTAATAGAGGCTGTTAAATATATATGTATAAAAAAACAACCAAACCCAAAGAACTCCTAATCTAAAGACTCAAAACCAGAGACTGACATGTGCAACAAAGACCTATAATAATATTTTTAAGAAAACCACAGAACTGGGATGAAAGTTCCGTTTCACTAACTACTCAAAGCACGTAAAGCACAGAGGAGTGTTTACAGCCTATATCAAACATCACTGTCACTGCTGGCTCTCACTATGAAACAGCACAGCATGCTCGGTCATGAATGTCTGCTTTTCACATCTGCAGTGGCTGTGACTGCTATGAATGTAAATGAGAAAGAACAATATAAAAAAAGACTGAAAAGGTAAGCAAAGGCCTTATACAATCACATCTGTATTTTAAGCTATATTTCAGTGTTTACACATTATCAAAGCTAGTTATAAGTAATTGTTGTTCCTTATGCTTCAGACTTACTTGAAAGGTAGTTCAGCCATACACTGATGAGGTCTTTCTGTTTCCCGCAAACAGTTTAGCAGCACTGAGCAAATAATTTAAAGACTGAGCGACTTAAGTTTATTTTCCTGTTCTTAGAATTATTTCACATATTTCCTTTCACAAACCACACCTTCTCACTTCTGTATCTAATTCAAATACATATATCCCTTATCAGGGAGTGATCGCGTGGGCTCTAATGGATTATTTTGGTCATACCATAGACCAAAGATCAGCTTGACTCTTGAAAAGGTCCTAACCACAACCGCAAAAGCACTTAAACATTTCAGCCAATAAAACATAATTATTCACACCAACTCAACACACTGTCAAATACAATACTTAAAATTCAAATTTGTGCACCTGTTTCTCTCCTTTTTTTTTTTTTTTTTGCATTTCTACAGACTACTGCTCCAAATTATACTACTTCGTGTCACCACACACTTCACAGCAATCCATCTCACAGATGGCTTCACAAGGGCAAGTCTTGTCTTACCAACCTGGTGGCCTTCTATGACGGAGTAACTACGTCAGTGGACAAGGGAAGGGCTATGGATATCATCTATCTGGACTTTTGTAAGGCCTTTGACACGGTCCCCCACAACATCCTTCTCTCTAAATTGGAGAGGTATAGATTTGATGGGTGGGCTGTTCGATGGATGAGGAATTGGTTGGATGGTCTCATCCAGAGGGTGGTGGTCAATGGCTCGATGTCCAGATGGACACCGGTGACAAGTGGTGTCCCTCAGGGGTATGTGCTGGGACTCGTGCTGTTTAATATCTTCATCGATGACACAGACAGTCAAGTTTGTGGATGACACGAAGCTGAGTGGTGTGGCTGACAC
>NW_009633864.1:0-4717 GCF_000690535.1 Cariama cristata
TTTAAATTTGTTTAATCCCAGCAGAAACTCTGTTTCCATAAGATCCTCTTCTGGCCCAAGTAGAAAGTTTAATGTGGAGGCCTAGAGCCTGGCAAAGGGGACAAGCCCATGACATGCAGGTGGGTGACCCTGTGCCACGTAAGAATGGCTGCATCCAGGAAGCTCTGGTGAGGCCAGTGGAGATGGGTGCCCTGTCGGCATGTCTGTCTCACCGGGTGCCTGGGTCTGTCTCAACAAAGCAGCACCCACAGCTCTTCCCCACGACCCTGGAATGGGAGGACAAGGACCACGCCATGCAGAGCTCTGCAGTGCTTTGCCTCCCTCAGGAGCAAATCCTGCCTTGCCTTCTCTACCGAACCACCGAAGCCTGTGAGAGGAGAAGTTCCTCCTCAGGTCGCTGCGCTTTGGAGCAGGACATGCAAGCAAGGTGCAGGACAAGGGGGTGGAGGGTGTCTGGCGGGATGTGGGTGTATGTTTGTATGCACACGGTTCCTCTCTCAAAAATCTGCTTTTAGTACGCAATAGTTCACATATTATCTTGGCAGAGACTGGTGTGCACCAAAGGCAACCAAGAGATGACAAATCGCCAGAAAGGCTCCAGAGGGGATTTTGAGCATCCACGTCTGGTGTCCCAAGATCCATTAGCTTTCAGGTAAAATGGAGAACAATGACCGTCATTTCTGTATGCAAGATAATTAAGCTGTCTTTCCATCACTGCAGAATACTTGAGTTTCCTCAGAGAGAGCAGAGAGCCTGGGTATGGGGAGTGAGACAGGGAAGGGCAAGGAGTGGCTAATTCACAGGTTTTGGTGTCTGTGCAGCTGGAAATGGGTTTCCAACATCAGCATATCCTCCTTGGGGTGGGGTCCCCCCGAAACGGGTGTTGGGAGGAGGCATCTCCTGAGTCCTCCCTTCCTTCTGGGCTCATTGTGCGGCCAGGGATAGCATCAGATCGCGGGTGAAAACCCCTTTGCCCAAGAAGAGAATCTTCTCTGGCTCTTGTGAAATGGAGTTTTCCAAGAATACACTTGAAGGGTTAGACTGACATGGGAGATTACCATTCCTGAGTGACTTCATTTTCCCCGAGTGTCTCCAGTGGGCTTTGTAGAGGGACCTCTAAGTTTTTTCCTCCAAGTCAGCATTTATTTGCAAAATCTTAATTTTGTATTTCCTGACATTTAAACTTTTCAGCCTAATGTTCTAATAAGGGTTCTGTCCATCCGTCTAAATAAAGCTTTGTTCTAATGAGGACACCATCCATCTCCTGAGATGGAGCCGTAACGACTTCCAGCCTCAGTGTAATTTTAGCTAGGCTCCCATCCCCACCCTCTTCTCCCCACAGCTCTTTGTTTGGGGTGTAAATTATCTGTTTTGGGATGAAGTTGTGCAGAATTTCATTTTGGGTCAAGTGACTGAGCTATTGTGTGAGCCTCTGCTTTCTCTCTGAAAAGGGGGATTTTGCTCACTCCCAGTTGTATGTTCAGTGCCTGCTTATTTGCAATTTCTGTTCATAAGACTCTGGGTTTTCATGCCAACGATTTTCTGTTTGAGTTATTGGAGTAGGGAGGTTGTGGGAGCATGCCAGTGTCAAAGGTTGTCACTTGAATGATAATTAATAACATTATCAGACTGATTATGTGTTTAGATGTCCAGAATCAGGAGTGAATTGAACTTGTTAAATTTAATTCCTACCTCTGAATATCTGACTGTTTCCTGTGGCTGGGAGACTGGCGTGCTCACTAGTCCTGCATTTGCATAAGGGACAAAACCGGGAATTTGACAGGGCAACAACTAATGAGAATTGCCGAAATTCTGGGCTTCTGGCGTTCATAGGGCTTTTCCTATGGCACCACCGCTCTGCGAGCTTTCGCCAGGGAGGAGAAAGCGCAGATTGGGTGCACGATAATTTTTATAGACACCAGTTTCATTGTGTCAGCTGCTGACTGAAACGTCGAGTCATTTGAGATTGGAGATTATGTCTTTTAAGGTCCCGAAGAGCCGTTTCACATGCGACTGATTACCTCTGTCAGAGGCAGGGGAGCTGGGTCCCACCTCGGTGGGTGGGATCTGAACTCATGCTTTCAGAGGTCAATAACAGGGTTTTTAGACCTTTGTGCCTCTCAGTCCCTTATAGCCAGACCTTTTCTGTTAAAACTGTTTAAATTACAAACCAGTAATAAAAGGATCATATGTGTTTCCCACTGAACAGGTTCTTTAAGGCTATTATGATAATTAAAAACATATGGTGCCTACACAAGTCAGAGGGAAACCACAGATGTACAAATTAGGTATTATATAAGGTTTTTCTTTTTTGCCCTTTCAAAAACAACAAGCCAAAGAAGTACAAAGAGATAAAGACGGTAATTTTTTTGGAGATGGTAGGTAGCATTTTGGATTTTTAATCATGAAATATGTAAACCTCCTTTCTTATAAATAATCAGAGCAAACTCTTTCTAATATGCAGGAAGAAAAAACCAGTAGCGTAAGACTGCAGTATTTATGGAAGGAATAAGGAAACACTTTGTTTCATGCAAGTTATTGGAGACCAGGAAACCTTTTGCATTTTTTATGATGTTTCCCTGCACAGACACAGAGGATTATATTTATTAAATATTGAATTATATTGAAATTGGATTGATGCAGCCATAGAAGGACATTTCTTTGTATTCCATTTTTTCTCCTTTTAAAAAAGGGAAATGTACTAATATTGATTGCAGTACAAGTAGTCATTTGTTTTAATTTAAAAATATAGGATTGATTTTGAGAAGGTGATAAATACTGCTAATAAAAAAATTCAAAATGGGGATTTATAATGATTCTCTGTTAAGTCAATGGTTTAGTGAGGCTAACTTATAATAAAAGTAGAGACGTGCTGAACTATCCATAGCTAATGGGTTATTTGCCATTTGCTAGCGCTGCAAACTTTCCTTGGTTTGCTGGGTCCTGCTACAAAAGGTAAAATTTGTATCATCTATTGCTCCTCATTCTTTGTTTTGTCTTTCTTGTGCTAAAAGTGGGCAGCTGGGGGGCTGCCGGCCAGCTAAGGGCCCCCTCCATACACCGACATGTACAGATATTTCATAGAGAAGGGCTGGATCCAGGTGTGGCTGGGCTGGGTCTGAAATTGGTGGTTGGGGTGGGTCTCAGCTTCTCCGGTGGTGCAGTGCAGCTCCACAGGTTTTGAGGTCTCTCAGCCTCTGCACAGGTCTTTCCTGTGAGATGGGCAGGTCTCAACAGCACCTGAAGTAGCCCCAAAGCCCTGTAACTTGTAGCTGTTGCTTTGAGCTCCGTGGCTTGCACAGCACCAGCATCTGCCTGGCACCTTGCCCTACCTCGAGGGGCAGGAGACCCTCCTCTTCCCACCTGGGACTGCTCGGATGTCCCTGCAGGGAGCGGGACCACAGCAAGTCTGCTGTCGTGTGCCATGCCAGGGTGGGCAGACAGCGTCCCACCAGTAAGGAGCACGGACGCAGCCTCAGGGATGAAGGACCCTCCTTCCTTTCACTCTCGTGGCAGCGTGGCATGGAGAGCATCCTGGCACTGTGCTGATGGTTGGGCTTGCCTCTCTCCTACCCTGATAAAGGGGATGCTGCCAGCCCCCAAAACCGCTCCCTGCCTGTGCCAGCCCCTACTGCAATCCGGCCGCTGGGTCTCAGCCCAGAGGACACCGTGTCCTGACCTCGGCAATGCCACCCCTGGGCAGGTGGTCTGCATCTGCAGCAGGCATCTCACCCCAAGATGCAGCTGAGCATTTGGAGGCCTTTTGCCGTGTTCGATTATGTTTTGTTCTGTCTTTTAGTGGAAAGTAGACAACTTTTTTTTTTTTTTTCTTTTTTCCCCCCAAAGAATCTTTTAGAAGAGAAAAAATAAAAAATCTGAGGAAAGAGGAGAGGGAGAAGCCTGATGCTAATACTTCAGGTTTACAGGAGTGGTAGCTGAGCAGGCATTTCTGAAGAGAGGCTTTTCTTTTATTGAGTGAGTGATAGCAAACTCAGTGTTATTTCACATGTAGGTATTACCATTTTAACTTTTACTGAGGTAAAATAATACCTTGTCACTCAGTGCAAATACCAATCACAAAATGAATTAATTGTAATAACTGTTGTCAACAGAACAAAAGACTTGTTGCTTTCCTAAGCAGATTTCAGTGCCACTGATAACTATATACAGAGGTTCCCATTGGGCTTATTCAGTGTACGTAGTCAGAACATAATTTCATCTGTCTTTCTTTGCACTTTGTTGTAAAAGTCTCAGAAATTGAGTTAAAAACCTGTATTTTTTACATATTGCTAAGTATACACTTTTCCAGTGCTTATGATTTTTTTTCTCAAAGAATCCCTAAACATTTTTACTAGTTAATTAACACTTTTTTGTGGCTAATTTATTAAAGAATTAACTAGCTTATAACAGTCTGAAGAGTATGTTTATTCACTTTATGTTGTGATGGACAGTTACTTTCAGAGAAAGTATGGGCAGATTTTTTGCTACACAAAATGTATTTTTGCTACTGTTACTTCTTCAGCCAGTCATTTTTATCCAAAGTGAACCGTGCTATCCCAATAGATGGGTGAAGTTTCCTTTGAAAAGGGGGGAAGAAAGAAAAAATTAGCCAAGAAAAGCAAAATTCTTCATACTTGTGCTAACCACAAATTTATCCAAGCAAAGTTTGAGGTGGGGGAGAGAACTAATTAACTAATTTCACAAAGGAGCCTCAGTA
>NW_009633864.1:4733-18132 GCF_000690535.1 Cariama cristata
TCAGTGCCAATATGCTATACTCATTTTACATGGCTATTTAGCTTAATAATCAAACATACTATGGCATATCCTCTATATTTTACTGCAAATGCTATATATTTTCTTAAAGAAACATACATTAATATTGCAGCCTGGGATAGTCACAGAGACCACTGACAGTGGAATAAACACTCACCAGGGACTGACCCATAGAGCGATCAAAGGTCCATTTTGCATTTAACAGAGTATGTATTTTAGATTGCTTCCTCCCTCTTCCCTTTCAAAGTGTACCAACAAGCTTCAGTACTCCCTGCCCTCTTTGGGAGCAGAATCACAAACTCAGATAAAATACATGGAAAATTAATTATCCATGTATCTCCCCCCAGAAATAAGCCAGAAAGCAGGAAAATATCCCATATAAAAATCTGTTTGGGTAGGGCTCCCTGGGCCATCACTGGAGTGGAGGGGTGAGAGGCTAACGAAGCACCAGCAGAGCAGCCGTGCGTCATTAACCGGGTACCAGGTCCTGCTGCTCTCATCTCTTGCTTGATTAAACCAGGGTGCAGCTTGCTGCTGCAATACCCTCTTGGCAGGAGAGCAAGAAGCACCTTGGAACCACAGTAAGACCTTGCTGAAACCTTTTCCTTTCTGAACCCAGGGGGGTGGAGGGCCAGGAGCCTTGTGCAGCCCCTTTCTGGGCTTTGTAGTGGGTAGTGATATTGCCATGCAGCTTTGACGCAGGGAATTTCTATGGTTTCCCCTCAAACCCTCTGCTGTCAATAATGTTTGGTCTGTCTGTCTTGTTGGTAACTGCTGTGTCTTCAGGCACCAGTTGGTCAAACTTTCCTACTTCTAATGGGAACTTGTTCTTTATGTGGGCAGCATCGCTCTGCGATTGCGATAGAGCATCCCTCTGTTGTCGCATGGGCTCCTGGTGCTGGGGAAGGACCTACTCGCTCACACCTCTGGAGGGTGACATATGACGGTGTGAGAACAAATGTGCTGTAGCTTACACTCTCCTCTTCATTTTATCGTTTAAATTAAACAGTCCTGAATGTGCCTAAGTGATTTTTTTCTCATGCGTTTCCCATGGCAGAGGGGACTGGAGTATCCATGACAATGCAATTGTGCTGGAGCTTGAGTGGTTTTGTTTCAGCAGCCTTAGGCCAAGGCTGTGGTTGCTCTTGCATTGGATGCACAGGGACATGGGAAGACTTGGGCAAGAAACTCTCCCTGCACATTCAGGCGTTCATCAGAAAGAAGCGGCTCTGGGAGGGAGCTGCTCCGTGATGCCTGGAGCTGCTCTGGTTGTGGTCCTTGGGCCGGGATGGTGGCTGGTGTGCTGCAGTGGTTTTTGGGGCACCCTGGATTTGTGCTCAGAACAGCCCACAGCCAGCGCTGCCCGCATTCTGCTGCACCTCTGCCATCACTCCTTTCTGGTTTACAGCTTACCCACAGAAGTAAGGTTTGAGATGGAGGGAGCGACATGGAAAAGGTTGACTAGCATCTCCTCCATATTCTAATGTCGTGCAGGTGAGGATAGCAGCTCTGCTTGGGTGCAGCAGCCAGCCTTGTATGGACTCGTGGGGTGCTTTCAGGAAAGCCTGGTGTTGGAAACCTTGGGTCAGGCTCGGCACGAGCAGCACAAACGGGACAGGAGGACATGTCTGTTCCCTCCATGCCAAGCCTGGGAACGTGTGCTGTGTAAGGGAGCGGGGAGGGAGAGCGCAGAGCTCTTTACCCCATCTGCTGCCCCCCCTCCACTCAGTAAATCTGTTTGAAACATAGAAAATACTCCCAGCCTCTCATATAACATCACCACTTATGCTGACCGGTGCTTTTTGCTTTTGTAACTTGGCTGTCGCATTCTTTCTCCACTGTTCCTTTGAGGCACGTTAATGACGGTGTTCCTCCAAAGTTGAAAATTAGGGTGCTTAAGATCAGATAGCCCCAGCCCTGGCCGGGAGCTTTCCGCAGCCATGCCCGACTGGCAAGATGGGGACTGTGGTACATTCTGTTGTCAGAAGGGCTGATTTTGGATTTGCTTCTCAGCCATTGCTGTTCTGTGATTTTTTTTTTTTTTTTTTTTTTTTTTTTTTTTTTCTTTGGGGGGGTCAAATGCCAAAAAATTTTTTTTTTTTTTTTTTTTTTTTTTTTTTTTCTGTTCCTCTGTGGGTGACTAACTGCGAAAAGAAGTGTTTCTCGTTTCTGCAAGCCACTCCTTTCCCCGCTTCTTGGCACTAGTTGCTAATCAAAACAGGACTTTGATAGCCAAATGGCATTTGGCTGAGCCAAACACAGAGCTAGGCACACAGGCTTCTTGTGATCAAGCACTTTATTAATGTGAGGTTTAATGCAAGTTCATTCGCAGCGTGTGGATCCAATGGTAAACGTTCAACAATCTAATTCTGTAGCACTATGTTTTATTTAGCATGAAAATATTCCAGGGTATGAAAAAGCAGTACTCTGCTTAGAAGCAATGTTTTGAAGGATTTAAAAAATATTATTAATTTTTTGCTCTTTCCAGAGCAAAGATGTGTTAGCCTGTCCTTTTATAAAGATGCATGATTTTTGGGGTTTTTTGTTTTGGTTTGGTTTTTTTGCTTGTTTGATTAAAAAAAAAACACCACAATCAAACCTGTTTCTAAAGTTAGACACTTGCAGAGTCCTAAACTAGTAAACTTTACAGTATTTGTATAATTGACATTCATGTAATACTAGAATATTCTGAGAGACATTTTGGGGAAATTTGTAAAATAAATGTGCTTCTGGCAGAGACCTTGTACGCCAAGTTTTAGCCTGGGCTGCATTTTTTCAGCTGAGTTATAAACCCCTGAAAAACAGGATTTATAATGGAAACGCTGACACAACCTTAACCGTAGCAGTGCTATCTGGTGCTGCTATAATATACTGTACGAAGAAATCAGTTCATTAGTTAGTTATAAACAAAGGACAGAGACAGTAAATTACAGTAGGTATTTCAGCAGTTTTCTATATATTTATGACGCAAAAATATGCAGCTGCATTTTATTTCTTGAGACAGTATTTAAGGATTTCAGATTTAATACACATTAGTTTGGTTATGCACATCGTGCATTTCGGTCTTGCTGTTCCCTCTTGTAGTTTTATTCATGGTATTTTCTTCTTTCTCTGTTGCTCATTAGAAAAATGTTAAAAATCCATTTTCATCTGATTAATAATAAAGCTGATCACATGTAACCTAATTTTCATTCACTGCTGCCCCTGTCTGTGGAGTCATATACAAAGTGACCTTTGAATCACCACTGGGCCCATAAAGCACAATAAGCACCATTGTCCTGTCAAAAATTGAAGATGTTTTACATCATTACAAAATTTAATGTTCCATCTTTTCAAATGCACTACTTTTCAAAGGCCACATTCCAATTGAAGCTCATTAAAATCAGACTCAAGTTTCCTGTGGTGGGGATGAGAAAGAGTTTCTCATGCATTCGGAGTAATATGAATCACTCTTTTAAAACAGATATGGTTACATATTAGTTTTGAAAGGTACAGTAACTGCTGAGCCTCCACTGTCTGCAACAGTGAGGCTTTTGTACTTATAAATCTAATAACTCCCTCCTGATCCCTTGTACTTCATCCACACTGTATCCTATTTACTTATGAATAAATCAACTTTCTAAATAAAATTGTTGTTCAAAAGTTCAGGGGTTGAATTATAGGAGTGTCTGGCTCAAAGCTTCTATTAAGGTTTTAGCAGACATCTGTAAAACTCCTGTTAAAAAAATTCCGTTTTTTCTCAAAACTATTTCTTGAATACATTAGATTTGGAGGACCAGATTCTTCTCTGGAGCAATCCTTTAAAGTCCGTTGAATTACACAGAGGCTGAATTTGCCTCCTAATCTTACGGAATAATTTCTTATAGTGTTTTATTTATAAAGCAAATAGAACTTTGATAAACTGATGGCTGAATGGGCTGTATGTTTGTAAGTATATTATCGTGCTCATACTATGCTAATAGAGTTATACTCAGAATAGAGAAAATATTTGGATATTCAACATAGCATTACTAAAAGGCTGGTTGCCTCTCCGTCCCACTTGCCTCATGAGAGGGGCTGCAAGATTCACATAACTCCATTTCCTCAAAAACAACAACAGAAAGAAGAAAGTTATTTCAAACCTTTTAAGAGTTAATGTTGCAATATTCTTATAGACACAACTGATCCTGTGTATATGAACGTACATACCGATACCCTATATATAAAGCAGATGTATATAAGTATTATTGCACATTTTGTTTACTGTAGCTATTACATGATTTCACATTACACAGTTTCATATATTGGTCACGTGAAATATAAACTGTGCTGCAAAACACAGTGCATTAAACATTTTATGAAGAAGACAGACACAAATGTATGGTGAACACTATTTTCAACTGTTGACAGACCCTGAACATGTTTCCTCTAAGTTTATGATCATGAAAATACAGCTATAATTTGCCAGGCGCTGTTGCCAGTGAGACAGAATGAGCAGGGATGTCAGTCTTTTATCAATATTGCATTAAGATGCTATTGCCTTTTCAATATTTCTCATATAGCTCATTAACATGGTATATTAGCATAACAGCACGTGATAAAGTCAGGTGCATGCCATTCTCGCATTTTAGTTATAACATTTTTTTAATGCTTACGATGATGTAAAAGAGTAGAAACCCCATCTGAGGTCTGTGGATATCAAGAGCTATATAAAAGGCAACTCTTACATAGATCAAGAATATGGAATACCATATGCTGGTATTCCTGCAGTACACTGATATCCCATTAAGCATTGAGATCTTGCCAGCCACAGTTCAATCACAATTTTACTATAGTATTGTACGACACCAGACCTTCTCAGCTCTCGTATTCTGAGTTGTATTCTGTGTCACTGTATGCTGAGATAGTGCTGAACAAAATTTTTCAACTTTCCACAGTAAAAGTAATCTTAACCTCATTTAATGCACAACTAGAAGTGGGTTTGATTGGTTCATAAAAACATAAATCATCGGATAAAGGTATTTTGTCTAACTGGTCTGTAATTGCTGGTGCTCTGACCTGCCTCTGGTCAGGTGTATTGTGTTTTCTGCATTGTGTTTTAGTCTCAGCCTTTGTGGAGGTTCTTTCATTTGTTATTAATAGTAATTATTAGTATTCATGATTTTATTAACTGGGTATATCAGTAGATTATTGAAAGTAGCAGGTATTTTCATTCTAGTCTATCCCCGCATGTAGATAAAATTAGCTGGTTTATCATCTGCTTCACACAGTTTTCTGTGGATGAAGCTCAGCACTGGCCAGGTTTCATATCTCCTCCGGCTTTCAGCCCACCATGGAGCTGCAGCTGCTGGAGGAGGCCCTCTCCCCGCTTTCAGCCGTGGCCTTCTGAAGAAGCATGTGAAACCTTTCCTCTTCCCCCTGTAAAGCATTGACTTTACCATTCTGCCATTTACAACTCATATGGAAACGAGTAAACTTTGTGGCCTGCTAAGGGCTGCTTTATGAAGTGCTAAAAGGCTTTAAACCCGTCAGACACCACAGCCGGCCCTGCTGCGGGAGGAGGCGGTGGGCAGGTGGGCATCCCACAGGGCTTCGCTCCGGCGCTGCCCGCTGGCACTCTAAACTGGGAAAGATCCCTTGTAGCAGAGTACTTTATGCTCTTTTTGGGTGGCCGCGCCCCTGGGAGCCTCGGTGCCTCCAGGGGATGCCAAGCAGAGCCCCTTCTTCCGACTGGACTAGGCTTTTTTGGGTGTGAGCTCTGGGGCCGGTTCTGCCCAGGGTGCCGAGTGCTGGGCAGCGATGCGGTGTTCGCTCCCTCAAGCAGCTTCCTCCGTGCCAGTGTGGTACCTGCCTTCCCCAAACACTGTTTTCCTCTGCATAGAGAATCACACATCTCTTCTTTGATTATAGTTTCTGGTTTTGGCCTACAGTAACACCCAACTTCTGGAACTGACCTTGGAAATTGAAGAGCAATAGATTGTATAAAATAAAGCTTGAAATACTTTGCTCGTTCTGTCTGACAAATGCTAAACTCTGCCTTTCCCACTTCTAGGATCAGTGGCACAACCTGGGAGAACAAGAGTTGAGATTGCAGCCCTTGCTGCAATTCAGTTCTCAGGTCACAGTCTCAATCGTAGTAATTAGTAACGAGCATCTGTATGTACAAGAGAAAAGGGGCCACTTCTAATTCCTGTGTACTCTTAGGAAGAAACTTGAACGAAAAAAAAGAAAACCAGATTGCCTTGCCCCTTTAACCCAGCTTGCACTTACTGAATCCATAGCTGGTACTGAAAGTACTTGAAAGGACTGGGGTATGTTATGAGGCATGCTATGGCATAACAGCTGCCGAGCAGGCTGAACTGCTATTGTACATCAGCCAGGAGAAGTGGAAAAATACTGACAGCAAAACTCTGAAACCATCTCTTGCAGGGAGCTTTCCTTAACCATTTGTCTCACCTTCTGAAGAGCCCAGACTCGCAGGGAAACTGTATTCTGTCCTAGGTCTTTATTGCAGCCCACCTTTACTTTCTTTGTGTTGCTGATTGTCCAGCAGACATCTCCTGGTGCAGGAAACCAAGAGGTCTGTCTACTGAACATAGGTGGTTGCTGATGATGGAGATCTTCCCCCGCTCATGATGATAGCATGTGGAATGAGTAGAAGATTGTTCCTTTGAGGAAAAACTTCAGTCAGTCCACACTTGTTTATTTAGGACAAGGCATTTAATCTGCATTTTCTGCAAACTTTATGTTTACGTACTTTATTTGTCCCATTTAATTTTCTTAAGCAAAGTCTGTAGGCAGATAAGTCTTTTAGGACCAGGTCTTTATTATTTCTCATTTAGAGTGTTCTGCTGCCTACAGTGGGCACCATTAAAAATTCAGCATTTGCCCTCATCAGTAAATACTTTGAATAGGAAATCGTGTGTTATTGTATAGCAGGATACAGTGGTTACAGGACTAAGAGTGTGGGATGGTGCTCGCTAAGTGTGCACCTTTAACAACAGTGCTTCTGCATCTGCCTTAACTCTATGTTTTCTATCTTGTACTCTTCCGTAACAGTGGATGGCAAATGCAGACAGGCAATTTTTTTAGCTTTAATGGGCTTTTCCCTGGAAAACATGACTCCTTATATTGTGTAAGCTTAGCTGGCAGGAGGTGCCTTAACAAGGTCAGTAAAGGTGCTATGTCCACACAGTACACATGAATAAAGTTGTGAAATTCTCTAATAGACAGAAAAGTTCCATATGTTATGAGTGGAGATTTATCTTGATGAGCATGAATGCATTTCAGTAACAACTTACTGAATAAGTGATCTATGTGTCAGAAAAACAAACAGTTGGTATGTAAGCAATATGCAGGTTTTGGGAGAGGAGTGGCTTGCTCTTTTCTACTTGGCTCATGTAAGGATTTTTTTTTTTTTGCATCATATATTTTAGAGGGAAGGAACCTTTCCGCCCCAAGGGAGAAGACAGGTCCATGTGTACATTTCAAATCTAGGATTGTACGTAGTTGTATGGATGACACAAGAGCCCAGTAAGCAATGTAAATATAGTCATGCTAACTTGAAAGCTAATACCAAAATTAGATTTGTAATTATATAAGGCATAAATCTGAATATTGGTAACTAAGATCGTTAGGGTGTGCAGGCATATTTTGAAACAACAGGTGCTGTGTTGTTTGTACACCATACATCTAACCATGCTTCTGCCAGAGAGCAGGAAAGTCTACTGCTAAATGCTTCAAAGCCTTCCCTATCTCTTCAGAAACTCAGAAAATGCTCGTTGGCTGCTCCTGCCCATCCCGTACACCCAGCATATTCATTAGCAAACTAGATCTTCATTATGATGATCTCATTCATTAGCAGTCTAGATCATCTGATGCTTCTAAACTTGTTTCAAAGCACCGTCTTCAAAGTCCACGCTGCTGAGAGTACCAGGCTGTGTCACGGCTACTTGGGACTTGGAAGTTGTTCTGCGAACCCATGTGTTTCCTAACGAGCAATCTAGATATGCAGGAGAGACTTGCATAAACAGGGATGGGAAAATCCTGTAGGAATTGCAAATACAGCACCCAATAATGTTAATGTAATGTGACTGATCAGGGGATTGACTGATAGGCTTCAAGGAGAGTTCAAATACAACACGACTGCTCAACTGAGTTTTAAAGCTGGGGCAGCTGTGGTAGAATAGAGCAGGAGGGGGTATGTGTGTGTGCGTGTTAGAGGCAGGTGGGAATTATTCTGTAATTTTCAAAGAACATAGCAGACATTTTTTCAGTTGAATTTTCTTTGGTACATTCAATTATGAAGCTCTAAAGTTGTATAGCAATTAACTGAGGAGTGCTGTCCAGCTAGAAGCTGAGAGAAACAAGGGTTTATTGAATGGCAAAAATGTGACTTTTCAGAGAAAAAAACGGTTCCATGCTTTTTCTCCAAGTATAAGGATATCCAGCTTAAATAGAGTATTCAATTTTTAATGAATTGGGCTCTTAGTGTCCTATGATCTATGGATGAAGAGCTAAAAAATGATAAATGCATGCACACAACTGATGGGATTATATGTGGCATAGTTCCTTTGGAAGATATTTTTGTTTGTTTTTTCAATTTTCTGCTTAGATATGTTCTTGATCATGGACAAAAGCTGATAAATTATTTGCAGCACTTTTAATCATTTCCTCAAACATTTTTACCTTTTGAAATGTACTGTATTTAACCTAAATTGGTATGCCTCTCTCCTACTTGTAGAAGAGTGGAAGGTTTTAAAATGATCTAATATGGGACAGTATTTAGCATTCAGTATTTTCTAGCCCAAGAAACATTATATAATAATCTATAATCAAAACCACTAAAAACCTGTTAGCTGCTAAAGTCTGTTTCTTTCTAACATTACAACTAAAACTCATTTATAAGTAAATGAAAGTCAAGAGGATTAAATTCAATTAAAATTACTTTGAAGTATGGGGGAAAAAATGTTTCACGGTGATATAAATCAACATATTGTTATTGCCTTCTTTTCCTTATCCGTTAAGGGTCTCTAAAGCAAAATGTAGTCTAAATTATACATGGAGAACAAATAGAGAGAAAAGAACGCCATGCACCCACAAGCACAACCGAACTCAAATGAAAGGTTTGGGTGTACTTGTGGATGAATGGTGTGCTTTTCTGTATGCTTTGCAAGCCAGAATTGTGGAAGGTTTCTCCCACTTGCAGCCTCCATACCTTCATTGAGTGCGGTATAAATAGAAAGCCAATTAAAGTACATCTTTGTTGTAAAAAAGAGAGAGACAAACAAAAAAACCAACACCATTTTAGTGTGCATGCATTTTTTACTAAAAGTAGGATCTCAGCAGAGAAATTAACTTTAATAATCTATGGATTACAAGACATATCAAACCTTCAAAGCGTTGCAGCGTTAGATCTATTCTCAAAAGGGTTTAAATTACTTTAATAGTTAATAATAAGTGATATGACTCATTTTTCCAAGTAAATCAAGATCAGTTGTCATTTGTTCATCTGGTCTCCAAAGCTCTTAATTATGGCAAAGAAATTCCTCAGTACCTATTGAGCACCTCTGGGGTGTGTAATACTAAAATGCACTTAGAGTTTTTCTACTGTTATTTGATGTTTTACTGTTAGGACATGAACCTAACGCAAAGCAGAGAGCAATGTTTTCAGTATCCCTCTAGTCCAGCACACGTCAAACCCTCTAAAGAAACATACAGCCACCTTACAGCATAATTCAGTGCACATCATCTACTGTTGATTGAGCAATAGCTCAATCAATAGATCTTAGACATGGAGCACTTGCAAACCCACCCGTGTATGTGTAGAAATGCAATTCATGAACATCCTGTTGAAGAAGTTTTTACTGAAAGATGGCCCAATTCTATGACCTTCCTGGAAAGTCATCGTTGGTCGTCAAAAATCAGCAACCAAAAATGTCACTAACTCCTTGCTTAGTGAAGTTTACTCCCATGAGCAAGATCAGGATCATAGAAAAACAATGTTATTGTTGTTTAAGAAAAGAACCTCACTGTCTGCTTTAAATCATATATTGTTCCCACAGGTTTCAATTACCTCACATAATGAGACAGTGCCAGTTTGTAACAATGGCATGGCTTTCTGTCTCGATGGCTCTGGTACAATACTTTTAAATGCGTTATCAAACTGATCAAAACAAACATTGTTCTGCTCATTACTGCGCTGCAACCTCGCCGTTAGCAGAGTTAGCATCCACACATGTAGCTGAGTATCAGGGGACCCAGATGCTTGCTGGGCAAGTTCCTCTCCCAGCAGGAGCGTGTGGCTGGGTGGTGGACCCCGTCAGCAGCTGGGCAGGGCTGGGGACGCTGCTCCTCTTGCTGCCGGGCGAGCTGCTCGGTGTTGGCAGGCGCCTGGACCCATCCTTAGTGCGTGGAAGTGTGTGAGGATCGTGCACTTACCGCTGCAAGACCCTGTACAAAAGCTAAAAGAAATGTATGAGTAGGGATTCTTTTCTAGAAGGGATTGTAAAGAAGTAGAGATGTTACCTTGGTATCTGTCCGCCTCTCGTAAGAACCAGTCTATAGAAAACACCATTAAAACTTACAAAACTGAACAGCAACTTTAGACTGATAAACTATTTTGCATCATCTCTTCAAAGTCTGCAGAACGTACAGATAATTCAGTCTTAAATTCTAACGTTTGTGCAAGAAACATGGAATGATTATTGGTTGGATGTTATTTCCAATTCATAAGATTGTATGAGGGAGACCGGAGAAGTCGGATAGGAAACAGATTTTTATTTTTTTTTCTCCTCTTGTTCTTTGGCAGCTACAACATCTCGGTAAGATTTTGTTGTTTTTAAAAATAAGTATCTATATTTTCTTCTCTAACTCCAGCAGGCTTTTGGCACCTGGCCATGTCTGATAGCTTTTCTGTGTGTCCGTAGTACAGCACCGACCAGGTCAAGGGAAGTCCTTTCATAAGCACATTTGGATACAGGCGGGCTGTGGGGCCATGCAGGCAGCGTGCGTAGGATCTCCTGCTGCAGACGGGCTGCTTCATGCAGCCATGCAACACCAACTGAAAAACAGGGACACCCACTCCCCCCATTACAGCTGTGGATAAATACCAATTGTAAAAAAATAGCAATTAGTTGAAGAACATTGTTCGTTTTCATAGTCATCACGAAGAGTTGCTTTTCTATGCCCCGCTGAACTAAATGGGAGGTTTAGCACTGACCACGACGGGGTCATGCTGTAAGCGCTGATGTCCCACGTGGTAGGACTTCAACATTTATAGATGCATTGCTAGTAGACCTGTGAACTTTCTAAGATAATGTGAACTTCTGCAATTTTGCTGTTGCATTCATTTTGCAAGTATTAATTTAGGCTCACTGCACCTTGGAAATCATTTGAATATTTATAAATTTAAGTATTTATTTTCATAGTAAAATTAAAGCACTATTGTCTTGCAACTAACCCAACTTGTTCCAACACTTCAAAAACAGAACCTTGAGTATGATAACCTTTATTTATAGATGGCAATAAGCATATTTAACAATTTTATTATTCATGACCCTTGTACTAAATATCATAATCAGAATACAGATGTGTGAGATAATTTCTTTATGGAAGTCACTGGAGTAATTCTTGTAAAATAAAAATAGCATTGTGTTCAGAGGAATAATATGTCCCTATTTAATAAGTGTGTCTTAGTACAAACAAAGAGACCACACAGTGGTTTTTTGAAAAGTCCTACATTAATAACAAGCTTCATGAATAGAAACAAAGCTCTAAAAATGTGATTTTTAGTGTTAACTTTTATTTTCTGTCACATGCTTATATTCTTCCATATATAGTCCTTAGATTTTATTACAAACAGGAAACAGGCTGCTGTGTGCTTTGTGTGAACATATAATCAGCAAAAGTGCAATTTGTTGGACCAGTTGCTCCCGAGAAGTTAAACTCAATCCTTTGTTAATGCCATCTTTACTGATGTCTGTACTAAAGATGCAGATTATCAGATAAACATCATATTCAGCCTTTACTCACTAATTGACTGAACAAGAATCGGTCACACTTTATGTACCATTCCATAATGGATTTTCATGTTTGTGAACCCTAACTGGCTGTGGAAATGGAAAGCAAATGTCGCATAATCACAAATAACTTTGTGGTTTGGGGTTTTTTTTTAAGCCAAGAAAAAAAAAAAATCAACTTTTTTCTTCCCAGTTTGTGACAGGTTCATCATTACGGACAGGTGATGAATGATCATTTTGTGGTCATATGAGCTGTCATGCTACTGTTTAGAGAATTTTTAAAATGATTGCTAAATATAACATTTTTCAGTTAGATGTTATATGAATAATTGATACAGTAAAGTGACAGTGAAAGGCACAGGTATAATAATTGAAACTTTTTTGTCAGAGGTTTTTGAGAATGTATTCCACTTATTGAGTATCTGACTACCACCATATTAGGCTAGGTTTCTTTTTACTTGTATATCTGAAGCAGAAGCTCTCATTAAGCATATTGTAAAAAGATCCTTTTATGAAAATGCTATCAAGTATTTATAACTACAGCACTGAAGATCAGAGGAGGATATCGTTTAAAATCTGTGCAACATAAAACTGGTCAGAAATATCAAAATCAATCAGTGTCAAAATTAAAACTGACTTGAATTTGTTTTCTTTTAAAATCCTTTTTATTTTTTTTGAATGGGTTATAACAAGCATATACTCATTTTGACAATCTTGTTTGCTGGCCCCACATTGCAATAAATCAGAAATATGCTGGTAATAAAACAAAAATATTGAGGCTACCAAATTAACGGAAAAAAACATTCCTAAAAAAAAGGAATCAAACACCCCCCCCACTAATATATGCAAAATAAGAACCCTTTTTTCACCTGAACAGTCCTGATATGAATATGGAAATAGAGGAATTGTCCATGAGCCTAAAGGTTTGAATTATCAGTCCTAATGCTTTTGGCTTTTTTTGGGGGGGGAAAAAAAATCCACTCTGGGTTAAGGGTTATTAGACACTCCCAAGGCTGAGTAGCAGAAGTGCGACCATGTATTACCCAACCGGACACTTCTTCCCATACTCTATGTGAAGAGATTATCTCAGATCTCTAGAAGCCAAAAGAAGGGATAATGTATATACTTCTGACATTGGCATTCTTCCAAGAGAAAGTTGTAACAAACCTAACAAAAAAGGAAAAAAAAAAAAGTCAGAACAAAGGGTGAATAGCATATGGTGGTTGTTCTACAATATGGTCCTCATCCCTTTTAATACATCACTGGAAGACATAAGCGAAGCATTGTAATGTTGTTTTCCTAAGAGATGACATGTCTGCATTATACCCTTGGATGAATGACACTTTATTAATAATATTTATTATTATGTTTATTATTTTTTA
>NW_009633865.1:0-3309 GCF_000690535.1 Cariama cristata
TCCAGGCTGAACAGACCCAGTTCCCTCAAGCTTCCCTCATAAGGGAGATGCACCAGTCCCCTTACCATCTTTGTAGCCCTTCACAGGACTCTCTGTAGCAGTTCCTTGTCTTTCTTGAACTGGAGAGCCCAGAACTGGACACAGTACTCCAGATGTGGCATCACCATGGCCGAGTAGAGGGGGAGGAGAATCAGAATCTCCCTCAACCTGCTGGCCACACTCTTCCTGATGCACCCCAAGATACCATTGGCCTTCTTGGCCACGAGGGCACATTGGTAGCTCATGGTTAACTTACTGTCCACCAGGACCTCCAGGTCCTTCTCCAACAAACTGCTCGCCAGCAGGTCAACCCCTAGTGCATGGGGTTATTCCTCCCTAGGAGCAAGACCCTACACTGGTCCTTGCTGAACTTCATTAGATTCCTCTCTGCCCAACTTCAGCCCATCCAGGTTTTACTGAATGGCAACACAGACTTACAGTGCATCGGCCACTCCTCTTGGTTTCTTATTATCAGCAAACTTGCTGAGGGTACACTCTGTCCCTTCATTCAGGTCATTGAAGAATAAGTTGAACAAAACTGGACCCAGTGCTGACCCTTGGGGAATACCGCTAGCTACAGGCCTCCAACTAGACTCTACACCACTGATCACGACCCTCTGACCTCGACCATTCAGCCACTTCTCAACCCACCTCACTGTCCACTCAACCAACCAACACTTCCTGAGCTTACCTATGAGGAAGACGTTATGGGAGACAGTGTCAAAAGCCTTGCTGAAGTCAAGGTAGACAACATCCACTGCTGTCCCCTCATCTACCCAGCCAGTCATGCCATCGTAGAAGGCTATCGGATTGATCTTGCATTACTTCCCCTTGGTGACTCCATGTTGACTACTTCTGATAAACTTCTGTTCCTCCAGCTGCTTAGAGTTGACATCCAGAATGAGCTGCTCCATCACTTTTCCAGGGATGGAGGTGAGGCTGATTGGCCTGTAGTTCCCTGGGTCCTCCTTCTTGCCCTTTTTGAAGACTGGAGTGACATTGGCTTTCCCCAAGTCCTCAGGCACCTCTCCTGTTCTCCATGATCTTTCAAAGGTGATGGAGAGTGGCTCAGCAATAACATCTGCCAGCTCCCTCAGCACTCGTGGGTGCATTCCATTGGGGCCCATGGATTTGTGGGTGTCCAGTTTGTCTAAACGATCTCTAACCCAATCCTCCTTGGCCAAGGGAAAGTTTTCCTTTCGCCGGGCTTCCTGTCTCACCTCCAGGGTCTGGGATTCCTGAGGACCTGCCTTAGCCATAAAGACTGAAGCAAAGGCGGCATTCAGTAACTCCGCCTTCTCTGTATCCTCTGTCACCAGGGCACCCATTTCATTCAACAGTAGGCTGACATTTTCCCTGGTCTTCCTTTTGATGTTGTGTATTTGTAGAAAGCCTTCTTGTTGTCTTTGACATCCCTTGACAGATTTAATTCCAAGTGGGCTTTAGCCTTTCTCTTTGCATCCCTGCATACTCTGACAACATTCCTGTATTCCTCCCAAGTGGTCTGTTCCTTTTTCCACATTCCATAAACTCCCTTCTTCCATTTGAGTTTTTCCAGAAGCTTCTTGCTTATCCATGCAGGTCTTCTGCCCCCTTTACTTGATTTCTTACTCACAGGGATGCACTAATCTTGAGCTTGGAGGAAGTGGTGCTTGAATATTAACCAACTCTCTTGGGCCCCCCAGCCTTCCAGAGACCTAACCCGTGGGATCTTTCCAAGCAAGTCCCTGAAGAGGCTAAAGTTAGCTCTCCTGAAGTCCAGGGTAGTAATCCTAATTATTGTCCTGCTTCCTCCATCCAGGAACCTGAAATACACCATCTCATGGTCAGTGTAGCCAAGGCCGTCCCAACCTTCACAGCCCCAACCAGTCCTCATTTGTTTGTCAGAACAAGGTCCAGCAGAGCACACCTCTCCTCATTGGTTTCTCTGCCACTTCTATCAAAAAGTTATCAATGCTCTGCAGGAACCTCTTGGACTGTGTGTGCCTAGCTGTGTTGTCTTTCCAGCAGGTATTGGGGTGGTGGAAGTGCCCCATGAGAACCAGAGCCTGTGATCATAAGGCTACTTTGAGCTGCCTATAGAAGACCTCGTTGACTTCCTATTTCTAATAAGGTGGCCTGTACTAAACACCCACAACAATGTCACCCATATTAGCCTACCCTTTAATTGTTACTCATAAGCTCTTGACTAGTTCTTCATCTGCCCCTAGGCAGAGCTTACTACATTCCAGTTGCTCTCCTATGTAGAACAACTCCACCACATCACCTTCCTGGCCTGTCCTTCCTAATACCCACATAGCCATGCATGACAACATTGGACAGGCATATCCTTTGCTGCATGAAAAACTGTCTGACTGGACCCTTTAATTGTTACTCATAAGCTCTTGACTAGTTCTTCATCTGCCCCTAGGCAGAGCTTACTACATTCCAGTTGCTCTCCTATGTAGAACAACTCCACCACATCACCTTCCTGGCCTGTCCTTCCTAATACCCACATAGCCATGCATGACAACATTGGACAGGCATATCCTTTGCTGCATGAAAAACTGTCTGACTGGTCGTGCCCAGAGAGTGGTGGTGAATGGAGCTAAATCCAGTTGGTGGTCGGTGTTCCTCAGGGCTCAGTGTTGGGGCCAGTTCTGTTTAACATCTTCATGTGATTTGGATGAAGGGATTTGAGTGCACCCTCAGTAAGTTTGCAAACAACACCAAGCTGGGTGGGAGTGTTGATCTGCTTGAGGGTAGGAGGGCTCTACAGAGGGATCTCGACAGGCTGGATCGATGGGCCGAGACCAACTGTATGAGATTCAACTAGACCAAGTGCCACATCCTGCACTTTGGTCACAACAACCTCATGTAATGCTACAGCCTTGGGGACAAGTGACTGGAAAGCTGCCCGGCGGAAAAAGACCTGAGGGTGTTGGTCGACGGCCGGCTGAACATGAGCCAGCAGTGTGCCCAGGTGGCCAAGAAGGCCAAGAGCATCCTGGCCTGTATCAGAAATAGCGTGGCCAGCAGGACTAGGGAAGTGATCATCCCTTTGTACTTGGGGCTGGTGAGGCCTTCCCTTGAATACTGTGTCCAGTTCAGAGCCCCTTACTACAAGACAGACATTGAGCTGCTGGAGCATGTCCAGAGAAGAGCACAAAGCTGGTGAAGGGCCTGGAGAACAAGTCTTATGAGGGGTGGCTGAGGGAGCTGGGGTTGTTTAGTTTGGAGAAAAGGAGGCTGAGGGGAGACCTTATTGCCCTCTACAACTACCTGAAAGGA
>NW_009633865.1:3399-37820 GCF_000690535.1 Cariama cristata
GGAGGTTCAGGTTGGATATTTGGAAGAACTTCTTCACTGTAAGAGTCGTTAAGCATGGGAACGGGCTCCCCAGGGAGGTGGTAGACTGACTATTCCTGGAATGTTCAAAAAATATTTAGATGTGGCCCTTCAAGACATGGTTTAGTGGGTTTAGCGGGCGTGGTGGCAGCGGGTATATGGTTGGACTTGATGGTCTTTGAGGACTCTTCCAACTGTAATGATTCTATGATTCTATGATTCTATGATTCCGGTCATGCAAACTATCCCACCATGTCTTTGTAATTCCAATGAGATCATGGAGCTGCGACTGCACACAGATCTCTAATTCTTCCTGTTTATTCCCGATGCTGCATGCATTGGTGTACAGGCATTGCAGAAAGGTAGTTGAGCATGGAGGTTTCCAGGGGGAGTGCAAGAGGATCCACCATAGCCGTACACACCCTTGAGGTGGTTGACCTTCTGGTTCTCATCTTGGGAGGCAGCTAAGAAACATTTTTCACTGTTCTGGTTGGCCTGGCTTATTCTGCAGTTGGATGTGATGGTGTGAGCATTGTCACTTTGGACCCCACCCGCCAAGTCCTTCAGTTTAAAGCCTGCCTCACCAAGGCAATTTGTGGAACTGTAAGTAGTTCTTCCAATAGCAGTTATTCTATCTGAATATTTGCTCTGCGTGTATGTTGTCAACATCTGTACTAAAAACAATTTAACTGTTGGATGGATTTATTGATTTTCTATTATTTGGATTTATTCAGATAGATGCATGCTGAGAACATTGCTTAATATTGGTACTTGTCTGTTACTGTGAGCTTCTAAAAATGGAGCTTGCCTTATGCACTTACAGATGTAGCCATCAGATTTATGTTGCCTAGGCAAATATATGCAGTAGTTCTGCAGTGCTTTATCTTTTAGAGATGGGATATCTGATGTCATTTTATGTAGCTAAACTTCTGACTTATTTGTCACAAAGTCAGAATTCATGAGCAATGCTGACTAAGCTGTGGGTCTTCTATTGCGTTTCATTTATAATTAGCTACAAGGTTGTGGGATATCTGGAAGACAAGAGACATATTGTGAGCAACCCAGACACACTGAATGTGGACTACGTGACCATCTGAACGCATGTAGAATCATTTTATGTTAACAATAAGCTGAAGGGTATTTTGAGAACACGATAAAATGTGGGAAAGCGCAGAGAGAGTTATGTAGGGAGGTAAGCTTGTGGGGCAGGAGATAGATAAGCTTGAGAAGCAAGGCCACGGGAGCAGAATCTAGGGGAGGAGTTGTTGGGGGGAGTTAAGCCGCGTGGACAGTAACGCTTAGCAAATCATGTATAGCCGATGAGCGCGTGGACAATGCATGGCACCAATCATAGACTGAGCTATCGCGTGTTTAGAAAATGCAATCTGTATATTAGGGGCTACTGCTTGCTAATAAAGTTGGCTTCTTCTGATCATATTGGTCGTGCAAAGAGTCCGTGAATTCCGCGTCACAAAGTGAAGGTACCATCAGCAAAGTTGATATCTTCAGACATTCCAACCAGCCTCTTATTCTTACAATTTGTATTTCTAGGCCAGAAGTCTTGTAAGAAAATTGACAATAAAGATGATGATGTGAAGACACAGTTTTATTTAACTACAGTAGTGCCCTCTAAACAGAACTGATGAATTCACTGTACATTTGATATCTTCTTGACGGTTGTAGAAAATATAGGATTTTTTCATAAAGGAATTAGGATTACCATATGTGCTGCTGTGAACAGCTTTCTGATAACTGACGAAAGCAGAATGAGTGGTAGTTTGCTTTATTTAGTGATGATATCTTATATTAAGGTAGCTCATAAACAGGGAGATTGAAACTATCTGCTCAAGATCCGCTGTTGTTGGCACTGGGATTTTGGTTCAGATAACACTGTAAAGGAATTTCCCGAGATGGCAGGATGGAAGGCAGGAGGGAGTAATATGGTTAATCCACCCATTATGTTTAAATCCCCTTTCCAGGCAATGCATAGATAACTCTTTTCTGCTTCATTCTCTGGCACTTAATTGCATCTTTCATATTTCATAGATGCCTTGAGTATTTACTTTGGATAGATTTGCAGCCATTACTTCCCAGTCTTATTGTTTAGTTTTCTGACAGTGGGTTGAAGTTTCCCAGACCAAACTTTCATCTTTTTGTGCATAATTACTGTGTTCAGTTTAAGATCAAAAGTACTTGTCTTTCCATTTGCTCTTCAGGACATGATGAAACTATTTCTATATTTGTCCATTTCTACTAGAGCTGTGATGGAAGTTAATATGACTTTTGAGAGCTTTTGCCTCCCTTTCTGGGATTGTTGATCAATGTAAACTTTTCTTTGTGATTTTTCTAACCAATTTATTTTTTCATTTTTGGTGATGACCTTCCCCCTCATTTTGGTGAATAATTTTTATGTGGTTGTACCTAGGGTTATATACATTCAGTTTGTTACCAACCATATCAATATTCATTTTACTCAATATCGGTTAACATGCATACAAATCCAAATCCATAGGAATACCAAAGAAGAAACAACTAAGTAAGAGACATTTGAATATAAGTTAATCAATAAACACTAGACAGTGTTCTGCAGAATGTTCAGGAAGATTTCCTGTCTGTGTCAGACATCTGATGTCTTTTCTTAATGTAAAATGACTACCATATTTCTAAGGAAGGCTGTCAAGGCAGACTCAAGAGCTAAGAAAGAGTATAATATTTAAAGAGTAGGCCTAAAATGAATTAAAACTAGATAGTAGTCTTGCTAGGCATAGTGGGATCATACTTACTGTAAGTGAACATTTATTTACTCAGTGATTAAACTAGTGTCACGATACATCATGCAATGCTTATTTAAAAAATTTGAGTGCAAAATGCTTTGCTAGTATAGACTTGTTGCTTAACTCTGTTCATGTCGTTTCTTCAGAGTACTTCTGTGTATTTGCTCCCTTACATTTTTTATTGCTTCATCTGAATTTTATTTTAAAATTAAATACATAACGTAATCTATTTGTGTCCAGAGACTAGTTAACTCAATGTCATGAATGAATCTTCTGTTTAGTACAGAATGTCTATGTCTATTTACTTTTACTAAATCACACCTTTTTTTTTTCTGGAATAAAAATTAAAATTCAGAAGAAAAGCAAATACTCTAATTGACTCTAGCTTGTCAGTTTACATTATTTTTTTTCAAAAGCCCCTGGAGAGTTACTGGATGTTTGCAAAAGAAGTTACTTATTCCTAAAGATCTATAACTTTCAGCAAAAATTTTTATTCTTTTTAACTTTCATAATTGGCATCAGCCATTTCTTTTGTAGTTTTTCTTCTTAAAAATTTTCAGCTTCACATATCAGCAATCAAGACTACAACATCACAAACAACTATCTGAATGTAGCAGAAATAATTTATTTATTGTTTTTCTATCCATTTAACTATATGAACTATGTATTTACTAATAATGAAACATATGCAGAAATCAAAATGATTTGTAAATGAGAAAGAGGTAATTTAAAAAACCCCGTCATTCCTGATTAATTCAGCTCCCTCTGCTTTTGTTACACGTATTCTACGGAAGTATTTAATCTGAATTTAAATGCCCCAAAGAGCAAGTTAAACTACCGTTTAAACAACTTCAGATCAGAGGAAAAGTAAAGATGAGTTAGTTTTTTTGGATTAGTTTTAACTATAAGCAAAGAAAGTGTAATATACAGAAAGAAGTCTTGCACAAACGTTTTCTGACAGAGGTTTAAAATACATAGCTTTGGAACTACGTTCTAATGAATATGAGATATATTTTGTCAAAATGACAAAAAAATCTGATTTTAAAATTTGTTGTTCAAAGCTAAGTGTTTCTAAAGATACAATATGTCTAAGACTTGTATTTCGTCCTTTAAACTTTCACATTATGAATTATTATGAATTTATGAGAATAAAAAAGCCATAAATACATAAACCAGCTGGGCCATACTGTACCTGAGAACCACATCATCTGATAGATTAAGGTTATATTTAATCCATCTGTATGTAATTAGAGTACTTCAAGATGTCTAATTTAGATTGCACATTACTTTTCTTCAATAAAATGTCTCCACTGGAAACAAAGTGGGAAACTTGAGATATGTAGATATTGAACCGTTTGTTGTTTGAGACAACAGATGACAGAATCTAAAGTTGCTCACTCCCATTTAATTTCAAAGAGGGGAATGGGATTCAGAAACTGTTTATTTAATCAAAATTAAAATTTCTAGAACTACCAGTTGTGCTATGTACCATTTTAACATACTACCTAAGCATATTACAAAGTATATTCTTTTTTTTAAGAGTTGGGGGACTTTTTATTATTTAAAGTTACAAATGTCTTTGGTTAAAAATGAATCATCAGAGAAACCCAAAGAACCTATGCCTTGTTCTATGATAATTTGAAGTAGAAAACATTACGATTGTGACAATGAAGAGGCATTATGAACTGCTTTTGCCTCCAAGGGGCAGTCTGCCGTTACAGGTCAGTCTAGGCTTTTTTTTTTTTTTTTCACTCTCACCTCAGGTTTTAACATAAAACACAAATCTGATGGCTGTTAAAATGAAAATATATTATATTTTCAACTTCTGTTGAAAGGAAAATAAAGTATCTCTGAGTCAGGAAGAGCAGCCAAACCTGGCAATAAATCCTAAGGGTTAATTTTAAGCGTGTGTAAACAATAGGAACTACATTTCATAGTGGAAGGATGTGTAGTATGGCAGCCCCACTGAGATACACTTTTGAACTGAAAGTAGTAAATGCAATTGTAAAAACAGGAGCTACTGAAAGTGCTTGTCAGAAAACATTCCCATAATCTAATCTCCTTAACTGGTGAGATTAGTTTAGTTAGCAGAAGACATGGCAATAAGAACAAAGTTCAAAAAATGTCTTAGACACTATGACATAGATGATTTCATGCTTAACTTTTTAAATACCTCCTGTTCACTCTGGAATCCACAACCCAGAGTGAAATACCCAAGTTAAATGTCTGTCTTAGCCATGGCATGGTCAGAAGCTTTAACATGCTGTTCTAAAACAATTTAGCATTCAGAGCAGGGAGCTGTCTCAACATTGCAAATGAGAAATACTGAGTATATGTTAATGACTGTCACTATCTGCATCCATTCTAAGTAGTCCACCCTTGAAGATGGGTGCCAATTCTGCTTCCTTGAAGTGTGAAGCAGGCAAATCTGCCCAGTAGAAGAGCCTCAACAGGAGGGAACTATCTTGCCCAGACAGAGGCACTTCTGAGTATGTGAAGAGATGATACGGTAGGCATTTGGGAAAGATAAGTAAAAAAAATGCAGCTGCTTATGGTGTTTACAAGGCCTTTATAGTTAGTCAGGAGGATCATTGATTTGCAGGTATTTCAATTCCCACTGTAAGCATCTGAGTCTTTATGATCTGGCTGCAGGTTAATTTCAACGCTATTATACAAAGCACAGCAGAATGGAACTTGGTTTCTCTGTGGGGTTTTGTATTAGTTCATCTACTTTAGCAGGAAATTAATTTAAAATCACTTTCATAATGGTTGACATCTATCAGGTAATTATGCTACCCAAAAGACACCATTCTCTCTGGCTGTCTGCTTCCCTTTCTGCACAGTTCTCTGTGTGTGCAAGAAACAGAGAGAAAGAGAAGGAGAGAGGATTGTCCCAAAATAACAATGGAGCTCCTTTGAAATGCAAACAGATGTTACAGAGAGCTCTTGTTAGTGATATATAATTTTTCTTCAAACTTCCAAATTTTGGACGTTTCTGTTTCAGAAATTATTTTCATATGTTAAACACTGAAAAGACTTTGAACCAAGGATTTGGTTGCTTACAGGCCTTTCGGTTCACCTTTTGCATACTCCATTAAAATCCATAGGAAGGTGTAATAAATAATATTCTGAATGTGACTTTCAGATTGATAACAATAATGGAGAGTTATCCTGAGACTTTATTCCCAAGAGGCCACTTACTTTCTTATTTCAGTTCCAGTGTCCTTGTGTGTCTGATTAGGGCATCCGTTTTAGCTGATCAGTGTAAACTAGCTATGTACTTTGATATCCTGAGGGAATATTTGAAATGCACATAGAACTGACTGCCACAGGCAACAAGGAAATCTTCATCTGTTAAATTGGAAAAGCTTAGTTGTAGTTGTGTTTCTATCTACATGCCTGGACAAGGCAAAGCGGGAGGATTTGAGTTATTTGACTCTACCTTCATTCAGCAATAGCTGTCTTTAATCTGTGAGCAGAATTCCCTCATAGTAAAGAATAGGAACATGAAGACAAAATGAATAAAGGTATTTAAAATCTTAAATTTTACTTCATTGTAACAGAATGTGCTATTTGTTAAGCTGTTTTCTCCTGAATATGAAGCAAAAGAGGGATAGTTACTGTTATAGTAGTAGCAGTTTTGTGACTAACGACATAATAATAGTAATCCTGCTCAGTGTCATTAACATTCGTGCATAGTCCTTACTGCATAAGTTAATTTTATGTGTTATGAAGTACATTAACATCTTGTTTATGACCTACTTCATAAACAAGAAAAAGGCTAATCTCTATTTTTCACCGTCAGTCTTTACCGAAAACAGAACTGTGTCTAAGTCATGTAAGCGCAGGCATAACAATAAAATCCAGGCCCTTTCTCATGGTTAAGTATTTCATTATTTTATCATTTTATCTACTGTCCTGTGACAATTGTGACACTAATAAATATCTTAGCTGCATTTTATTAGAGGGTTAGTGAAATACATTTTAACTAAATACTGTATTTGCTGGTTCAATGCCTACAATACCTAGAAATGGCAGAAGTAAAATGTTATACCCTGAGGTATAAATGGCGCTTATGAGAAGTTGTTGAAGAATGTGATTCGTGAGGGATGTTTGGATTGACCTGGAAAAGTTCTATTACTTTTTTTCCCATTCTTACCACTATCATCACTTTTCTTTTTACAGAATACTGTAAGAGGTCTTCCTTACATTCTTTAATTCATTAATACTGCTTTTCATTTCCTGAGGAACTACACCAAGAATAAAGCTATATGCTTGCTAAACAGCTGTCAGATTCTGGTGGAATAATAACCAAAAAGTACCTGATGTTATTTTCCAACACTTCAAAAAAATATGAGGGATAGAGCTGAACTTGTTCTTAAAAAGCTGAAAAGCTTTGCATTTGTAGTAAGCAACTTTGTTTCATTATTTAATTCTTATACTTTCCTTTAAAAAACACATCTGCACAGCTGCTACCACACCCTCCTCCTTCCATCTAACTTCATTCTCTGGGAAAATCAATGAAATTCCAAAATTCACCATAAAATTCTGTCAAAGCTGTTAGTTATCAGCAGGGAACCTCACAGATACATCATCAGCTGAGAGACTGGACACCGTAAGTACATATTAAATCCAAGTATTCTCAAAAATTGAAAGTCATTGGCGACCATGGCCTCTTTTATCACAAGTCCCTTTATGGAAGATAAAGAGGATAAAACACCTGCTGTTTTGTCTAATTCAAAGTGAAAATCAAAGCATGTGTATGTTGGTTAATACAGTGCTATAATGAATTGATTACTGATTGTTTATACTGAAACAAAGTAGGGTTTAATGGAAAATAAGAATGTAAAGAAAGTGTAAGTTTAATGGAGGAGCTTTCCTTTGCTGGGGAACCATGTTCTTTTTCCTTTTATTCTTCCTTTAGCTATTTTTCCTTCTGGCTAGTACATAAGAAAGCAAGCACAATAAGCATGAGCTTGCCAGTCTCCAACAGGTGTTAAGGCACAAACATTTGACAGCTGTTCTGGTTGTGGGACACAGCTGCTATTATTTGCTTTACTTTTCCCACCATGCACTGCTATTTCAACACCCATGAATAAGTTCTTTACTTTCAAACACCTGTTTTTTGAGTTTGAAAGGGTTAGTGTCTTATAGCTATCTTGTCCTGCAAACTAGATGGGCACATGGGAACCAATGTAAGAAAGGAAGAGAAGAAAATAGCAGTAAAATGAAAACACAAATATTATGAAAAAACAGGTTTATGTTGAGAGCATTTGTAGAACAGATATTTTTGTGTCTTTGCAATGTATGTATTAGACCTTACAGAGTTATTTTTGTGTGGAGGATTCAAAGATGCAGAAATATTACATTTCCATACAGAGGCAACTATTGTCAGCCTCAGACCAATTCATCCAGTAAAATAAATATATTATGAATGAAACCTATTCTCTTCCCCTCCATTTTTAATTTTTGCATTGGAGTGCAACTTGTTGCTGGAGTAGAGCAAAAGTGCATTGACCTGTAAAATGCGTTAATTTCTCCATCTCAGTTTTATCCATAGAAATCTTACTCATGTCACTTTAAGCACAGCGAAATAAAATAAATCAGAGTATTTTAAAATGTGTATTTAATTTGAAAAAATGGGCAAAACCTACGTGGAATTTTGAAGATTGTGATGGAACCGGAGAAAATTCTTCTGAATCTTACTATTGCTGCTTCCATTGCATCAGATGTATTGCCAGGACTATCAAAGATTCTAGATAATTTTTGACTCTAAGTACTAAAGAGTAAAAATTTGTCGCTGCTCACAGCATTATGGTAGCCTCTACTGTTATCAATGCAACATATGAATTGACTGCAGCCTCTGTATTTATCAGTGAAACATATGAATATACTGTGTTATTAGTATAAATTCTCTACGTTTGCATCTAGTACTGTCCTTCAGAACTGAGCCATTAAAAACTGCTTCAGTATCCCCCTGTAAACTGCAGATTTTCCTAAATATGTGAGAACAGAAGAGAAAATATGGTTACCTGGGCTCAAACGATAATTATACTACTTCATAAACCCCTCCTTAATGGAAAATAAATGGTAATACTACACTAAATTATCATGCAGAAGACAAAATTCTTAACACTTCCCTGAAGAAATGTTTTCAACTTTTTTTTTTTTCAACATTTTACTTTTAGCCTGCCTAATCAGAAAGAGAAAGATACATTTTGCAGAAACATTTCAGTAGGTTTTGTGGGATATAATTGAGTGAATTCTGAATTTACGTTTTTTCACTTCAGGAAAAGAAAAATCTGCATCTCTGAACTTTCTTTATGTGAAAGAATATTCCTGAGCTTTAACTCTAAATCATGTATACAAATGCTAACATAACTAATTTCTATATTAGTGCTTTTTTATATATGTTTTTCATATAACTTTTTGTTTAATTGTTGGGCAAATTACAAGTTACAAACAAATTACAACAACTATAAACTAAAAGGAAGGTGACTATTAGTTCAACCTACCTGGTCACCTGTGCCCTCTGCAGCTTCCTGGGGGTGAGACCCCTCCTCCGCCTTCCCCCCAGGAGGAGCCCAGCGGAGCCCAAGAGAGCCCGCAGGGAACCCAGGGAACCAGCACCCACCCCTGGGCCTTTCTGCATAACAATCCCGCTCCTGCCCCAGCAACAGCTACAGACATGAACCGCCATAAGCTCTGACAGCAGGCACTGCCTGAAACCTCTAGTCAGTTTCAGACAGTGCAGTTACTAAGAAAACTTAACTGAAGAAAAGAAAATCAAATCTACTGAAAGCAGAAATAGTTCTGTTTCAGCAAACCAGGACATTTGTCTGAAACTAGAACTGTGATGTAGGAGCTTAGAAGCTGAAAAACAAAAGGTGTCATGGGGCACATCGATGATGTATTTTGCCACTTTCAAGAAGATCTGGCTTCAAATTTCTGGTCCTGCACCAAACTGTGTGTCTTAATCATTGTTGATGTAAAGAAAGGGTTGTGAACAGTGAATACCTGTACACAGTTCTGGTTCTCTCACCTGAAAATAACTACAGCAGAAATGGAAAAGCTTCTGAGGACAGAAAGGATGATCAAAAGTAAGGAACAGCTTTTGCAAAAGGAACTGACACTTCAGCCTGGGAAAAAGATGACTTAAGGGAGATACCATAAATATCTACAAAATTATGAATAACATGGACAGAGTGGCCAAAATTTACTTGTTCACTTTTTCTTCCAGTATGAGTGCCTGCATCCAATATAGGCAATGGGAACCAGATGTAAAAAAAACCAGAAGACACAGTTCCTTGTGAAGGAAATAGCACCTGTATGCCACAGACAAAAAATGGTTGTGCATACTAGACATTTACATGACTCTCCAGGGACACTGGACAGCTATTTGGAAGAGAAATGTGTGTGGGCTGTGAAATACAGAAACTCTCTCTGTGTTCAGAAACCCCAGAGTGAGAATAGCTCAAAATAGGTAGAGTACTTGAGAGGGCAATTATATACATGTGCACTGTTTTCACTCTTCCTGAGGCAGACATTTATTGTCAGTGCTAGAAATCAGATATTGTGCTAGTTCAACCCTTTTCTGATTCAGTTTGTGAGAAACATTCACCTATGTAGTTTTTAAGAGAGGACAAAGTCTGTGAAGCAAAGGTTTATTTCATCTCTGGGTGCACGGGAGATCACCCCCGTGATCCTCCTGCATGCACACTGATTAGTCTAACTTCCACAAATTTATTTAGGACAGTCATTCATATTCATGTCATTTCCCAGAAGTCTTATACATATTTAAATGATTTCCCCGACGTTATTTACATCTATACCCTCCCACTTGCGTCTGCGCGCTGTTCTCTAAGGGTCTTCTTTGGGGGTCATGATGTGAAGGTTCAAAGTCTTCCTCTCGGTTAAACTTCTTATTCTGGCACCTGTGCTCTATTGTTTCAGCTACATTGCAAACCCAAGTTGGCAGTTAATCCTCTCTTTCATATAAGGGCGGGAATGTGACATCCAGGAAGAGGTTAATCATGGCTAAGATAAGTGGTCTCATCCAAAGCAATGTAACCCTGTCTCCATCCCCATACTTATCTTAACCCCATATCTAAATACACATTACCCTGTCTCCGTCCCCATACTTGGGTACCTGGAAACTTACATTCTTTCCGACCACCTGTCTACTATGACTTAAGCAAAACTACGATATTATCTATCACAAGTTTCACGTTCTTACAAGGTTATAAGTTAGAAAAAGGAAGGGGCACAATAAACCAGGAAAATTATAATAAGTATTGTCATCTCATTAGGTGTGTAGGAGGACACAAGAACTGAACTGTAGGTGGGAAGAAGCAGTGTTATGAAAAACCTTAAAATTGAGGACAAAAAGTTAGAACTTTCCTCCTAAAAGAAACCAGGAATTGGCTGTAAAATAATATGCTTTTGACAGCAGCAAGTTTGATGCATTGAAAAAGAGCAAATTGGAATGTAAAGGAGGATTACAGCAAGTAGGCTATATCACACACATGAGGGAATAAATTTTTTTGTAAAAGAAGGCAGAGACCTTGAGGTGAGCTGCTACTAATCATGCTACTTCCTGTTAAGGATTCTGGGTAATGAAATCCAAGAGGCACTTCTGTGTTGCGATTAGACGGTTACAACCAAGAACACAGTGTCTTTGATTCTGGTTTCATAATAGAATTAGGTTCTGCTATATTTGCATGTGATACTAGAATTATGACCAATAATCAAGATGAAATCCCACCTGCAGGTTTCTTTCTGATGAACAAAACAGAAAATACAGAGAAATACCTACTGAAATAGTAAAAAAATTTAAATGATGGGGATATACTTTGCCTTTGACCTTTCTCATTCTCCAATTTCAGAGATTTGTTCATCAGGATTTCTACTACACAAAAGGAGCTAGAAATACTGGAGAGTGCCTGTAAGAAAGAATTGGAGAAAAAAATGTGAGTAGCCTCACACATCTTATTCTGGTGCTATGATATGCTGAGATTTAATACTGTCTCCCAAATCGATTTTGGGTTATGAAATTTTTTGCTGACGAAAAAAATTTAGTAGGCTCAGAGAATTAAGCTTTGATGTACATATATAGCACAACTAGAGGTTTAATAGTTTTACTTTTAACTAGTATAAATTTCCAGCTTCTGGGAAAAAAAAAGAGCAAATTTTCATGCTTTAGTTTTGGAGACAATTAAAAACTTGACTACCAAAACTAAATTTAAAACTTGTATGGCTTCCAAATAATGTTCCACAATAGACCTTTACTTCTGTCTTGGGGTTTCTACAGCTAAATAGCATTCAAAATGATAGATATCATACAATTTACCATTGTTTTATAAATACTTGTATAAGCATGCTTGTTTAAGAAGCGGTAGTGTGTACATGAAGCACAAACCAGGAAATTGTGGTCTGATGTGTATGATGTTGTCTAGCTATTGTTCTAAACACAACTTTAAAAAAATTACCTTTTCTTATGAAGCTCTTGATTATCAGCTCTGTTCAAACTGCAGATTAAGTCAAAAGTCCCTAAGGGCTTGGTTTGCTGGAAAGATAGCTTCAGGAAAGATACATTCTTTTTTTCCCCTAATATTCTTGAAGATGTAAAGAGAGGCTATATTTTTAGCTTGCTATGGCAGGTAGTCATCTGTTTTGACTGTTCAAACCTTTGTAACACCTTTGTATAGCAGTTATGGTTGATCAACCTGTGCGATGGAATGACAAAGGGACAGCAGTGGGTATTGTCTATCTCATCTTCAGGAAGGCTTTCAACACTGTCTCCCACAGGATTCTCATAGGCAAGCTGTTGAAGTATAGGCTGGATGAGCAGTATCACTCTCACAGTGATTTCTGATAGTGTTTCCTCAGAGTGTTTCCTGATGTTCAGAGTCTCCTGTGTTTCAGTTTGCACCCATTGCCTTTTGACCTATCACTGGGCATGACTGAGAGGAGCCTGTCTCTGTTCTCTTTGCACCTTTCCTGCAGGTATTTATATACATTGATGAGATTCCTCCCTGAGCCTTCTGTTCTCCAGGCTGAACAGTCCCTGCTCTCTCAGCCTATCCTCATAGGAGAGATGCTCCAGTCCCCCCATCATCTCCGTGGCACTTTGTTGGACTCTCTCCAGTATGCCCATGTCTTTTGTACTGGGGAGCCCAGAACTGAACACAGCACTCCAGGTGTGGCCTCACCAGTGCTGAGTAAAAAGGAACGATCACCCCCCTTGACCTGCTGGCAACTCATCTCCTAATGCAGCCCAGGTCACTGTTAGTCTTCTTGGCAGCAAGGGCACACTGCTGGCTCATGGTCAGCTTGTTGTCAACCAGGACCCTCAGGTCTTTTACTGCCAAACTGACTTCCAGCTGGATGGACCCCAGCATGTACTGGTGGCTGGGGTTGTTCCTCAGGTGCAGGACTTTGCACTTCCCCTTGCTGAACTTCATGGAGTTCCTGTCAGCCCATTTCTCCAGCCTGGATGGCAGCACAACCTTCTGACCTGTCAGCCATTCCTCCCAGTTTGGTGTCATCAGCTGACATGCTGAGGGTACACTCTGCCCCATCATCGAGCCCTTTAATGAAGATGATAAACAGGACTTGGCCCAATATTGAGCCCAAGGGTACACCACTAGTTACTGGCCTCCAGCTAAACTCCTTTACCTCCACTGGACTCCAATTAGACTCCTTTACTTCTTTATCTCTCTCTACCTAAAAAATTATCCTGTGTTTTATGCAAGAATATATACTTATTGATAAAGCAATAATACAACGTGGAATCCATTCAGTAAAACTAGTAATTCCTTCAGTGGCTGGCGTGAATACTCAAAACTGAGAAGTAACTGGAATACTGTTGTCTGTATCTGAATTTATCGTAAGACGTATAAATTTCTTCCAGTGAAGTTGCTTCTTACCTTTGACATTTTCTTTAATGTAGGAGCAATTTTCCCCTGGGTTGACAGCTCCCAGATCTCATTACATTTGAAGATCATTTGCAGTATCCTGAATACCCAGCAAATTAGTGGTGCTTGCCCGTCTTTTATCAGACTCTAGAATATTGAGTGTTGTTGTTTCAGAATAAGATAAAGCTGAAGATGGGTACTGTCAGCCATCTCTGAAGTATATAGCTGGAATAAACTCAAGAGTGTTGTCAAAAGGACTGTGACATGAAGGCCTTCAGGGGAAACATGATTAAGTATTCAGGTTACTTTCCCAACCCCAAAAGGTTGTTAAGTGTGCATAAGAAATGCAGTAAAATACTTAAGTCTTATTATATGTCTTAAGTATATTATTATGTATGTCTTATTATATGTCTTATAAGTCTTAAGCATATGTATTCAGCTCTATTTATTTACATTTTCAATCCTTCTCAGCCTTACCTTATATGATTCCATTCATAGTTCTAAGAATATAGTAACAAACTAAAAAAAACTGAAGTAGGTATATGTCGTTACTTCACTTCATCTTAACATTACTTCATTCTCCTTTGTAGCTAGGTAATGTTGTATAGTACTTGCCAAATTCCCTTCATGTCAGAAGTTCTCAAACACTTAAAAAAGCTAGTGTAGCAGAGAGGTTCCACATTAGATCACCTTTTGTCTTATTCACAATGGTGTAGATCACTTTTTTTCTGATTAAACTCTCTGTAAGGTTTGCAGCAATTGATCATACAAAAATTATATCATGAATTCCATTTTATAGGTCTTTCAAAGGTGGAAGCAAAGAGAAGACCCGATGATATATCACCAGCCAGTCTCCCATTGGTTTGATTGCTGGAGAACTGCTGCCTCACTTCTTCGTAAACTTAATATACAGAACTGTAAGAATAAGGCACACACTGCTCTAGTGGGAACTTAGTTACAGGAAAAAAAACTTTGTAACTTTTAATGGTGACCTCTGTAATTTTTCTGTCATTTGTACAGAGCTATTTTTGCCAAACCACACATGAACACTCAAATCATTAATTCCATGACACACATTGCTTTTCAGGAAGACACCTTTAAAATGACTGTCTTCTATTGATGTTATTAAGCCTTCTTTTCAGTCTTTGACGAAGAATTACAAAAGGATGAACAGGGCTGTTAAAGAGCTGATAATTCCTTAGCCAAAAATTGATAACAGTAAGTGATTTTTTTTCACTGTCTATGGCATCAGATAATTCTTAGTTTATTGGCCTATGGCTCAGCAAATGAGTCCTGTGGCTGCAGGATGCATGCTCATGTGCCAGAAAATTGATTGATAAGCCTGGGAGAAGAGAGCATGAATTGCTGGCAAATCAACTAAAAGAAGGAGAGAGAGGTGTTGATGGGGAAGGAGAAAGTAGATCAAAAGACAGGAGTACTCCTGAGTTGTTGGATCACCAAGATACTGACAATGACTTGGATAGGTGGTGGAATGATGGTGTCATGACCTAAAGGGTTATCTGGCCTGTGAATGTGCAGATTGTGACCAGAGGCTTATAGCATTCCGTGATACAGAAGGACACAGAGACTTTACTCAGTACATTTCTCTACTTTATTACAAATTACCACAAATACCACAATAATTACCACTAGCAAGTAAATTACCACAAAAAACCCACTAACAAGTATATCTATGATTAATAAAGTGTATACATATATATATATATAAAGCTATTATAAATTACTAGCAGCAATCACTAATACAGCACCAATCAGTAGTATGGCAGCAGTAAATAATAGTAACAATCAGTCATATAACAGCAATCAATATAACAGCAATAGCCAGGGAGGTTACAGATCACTACAAACTTATCATTAGAGAGCAAACTTATCAACAATATGACACCAGATATACTTATGATAAATTACTTACGTGGATATATATATAACACCAGTATCAAGTGAATTATACAGATTTCAGAAGGGGCTAAACCATACCACAGGGGAGGACAAAATGATCCCAGAGGGGGTTCCAACCGTTCCAGAGGTGGGAAGATGAACATACAAAAAGTAGGGCCAAATGGGGACCAATGAGATAACAGACAGTCTCACCTCAAAAATGGTCATGTCAAGGGATTTAGTGCCAACTACGCATCCCTGGGGGGAGTCCAAGATCTCGTAGAAAGTTACTGTAGTATTCAACCTGCTTAGTATAAGCAAAGTACATGCAGCATGGGAAGTTCTCAGGGAGAGAGTTTCCATTTTAGAGAAAAATAAAGTCTCTTTTGTATGGTCACCGAAATCAGGAATGAACCTCTTAACACTAACGTAGTATTAAGAAGCAGACATTCTCTTTATTGCAGTGCTGGATGCACGGGGGATCGCTCCATCTAACATGCATACCCAACTGTTACCGTGAACAAATTATATAGATACAATTGTTTACATATTCATTGTAGATCCCAGAATCAGGATGTATATTCACTACTTTTCCCAGAAAACATTTACATATGGTGCCTCCCCTTCTGGCATGCACAGTTAATTATGGGAAGGGTCTTCTGGGGTCTTGTAGGACCCCTGGTGGTCATCCTCTGGTGTCCGCTGGATGACCTCTTTCTCCTAAGGTTGCACAATTTAGTCTTGTAGATGTGGCAAGGGGGGGTTGAAGATTGTTGAACACTTTTCAACAGTTCAGTGATTATAGGTCTTGTGGATATGCTCTCTGTTCTCTGAACAATTTGTCCAATTAATTTCTGTTTAATAAGTAACTACTATAATGTCAGTGATCAATTAATTTCTCTTTAATAAGAAACTTTCTACAATGTTGGTAACAATATCATAGAGACAAGAAGGCATAGGACATCACAGCTTCAAACTGCCAATAGGTGCTGTTAATTAACGTTTTTAATCTGTAACTGCCAATGATGATGTTTTCTGTTCTTTCAGACCCATTTTGCTTTTCCGGACAGTTTCCACTTTTCCACATGGTAAGATACTATTACTGTTTCTTGATTTTGTGCTTATTCATGGTAGCTCAGGATGTCTCTGCTCTCTAGGTAAGGCAGTTGTATTTTGAAGAGGTCAGCCATACTTTTCAAAGATGTTCTGGGAGGCTGGTAGGCAATTTGTCTGACAGTATTTTTCAGTAGACATTTTCTTCTGTTCACTAATTTTCCCCTTTTAACCAGACCACCTTTATGGCTACTCACATCAGATGGCAATAGGGCTGGGAGCTCCCTTTAGCCTTTGGAAAACAGAATTTTTGTATTCACAGCACTGCTTCCTTGTCCTTGCTAATGCCCTGCCACTCCTTCTGGTTCTTCACACTCAGCATGGAAATAGAAAATGGGTGGTAGCTCCAGCTGCAAGCATCTAGAGCAATTTGGAAATAATGGGAGCAACACAGGAAGGAGGCATTAAAGAGAAGAAGGATTTTTTTAGCCTGCTGGCCTTTTACTATTCAGTGTCTCTTCTCCACTCCCTGTGCTGCAATGTCAAGCATGGAAGATGAACAATACTAGAAGAACATGAAGAACAACACTAGAAACAGCAGGAAGAGAAGTCAACAGTGAGTGAAACCACAAGGCATTATGTCTCCCACCTCTGGGGGAAAAACAAGACAAGAAAGAAGCGAAAACACCACACAGTGTCCCAACCTTGCCCAAACCAATGAAATTCAGTAGGATTTGGTTAGGAGATCACTAACATGTGAAAGTAGTTTGCTTAGAACAAATCTGAAAAGAGGAAAGAATATGAAGAAAAGACAGTCCAGACAGACATAGTTAATACAAAGTTATACATTGTGGCTGATGGAATGATACACTTCACTCTCAAGAGAGAAGTAGCAATCTATTTAAAATAGCAATTTAAAAAAAGTTTGATAGTAAATGTGACAGTGACTTAACAAGGTTGATTATTTGCTGTATAGAGGACAGGGCCAGACAAACTGTCAGAGAGGTCCTCCCGTTGAATCACGAGGTTCAGAAATGACCCCCTTGCTTTCTGAACTCTTTCTCGGAGAAGAGACTGGGTGCGATTGGATCCAGACTTAGTCCCAGACTTGGTCAATGGTTTATGTCTAAGGGAAGATGCACAGAGAGGAAGGAAAGCCTCCTGTTGAGTCACAACGTTTGGAGTAGACACTCTTGCTTTCTAAGCTCCTTCTTGATACCAAAGGGTTAAACAATTCACTTAAATTAACAGAAAAACAGGCACATTCTTTAGCCTGGCATCCCAAGGTTGGGAAGCATTAAGAAAATAAAGAACGAATTGTAAAAAAGAGACACTGTTATCTAAGTTAGTAGGTAAGAATGCAACAAGAGACCTTCAAGAGAGGGAGTTCTAGACATGAAAGGAGCCAAGCTGCTAAAACATTACAACCCACAGACATAAACAGTAAGTTAGCTGAGAGCAGGACAGAGGTAATTGTGGTAGTGGGAGGTCATGACCTCCAACTCAAATGACCCCCCCAAAAGGGGGCAAAACCCCACTTGGGGAGCATGCGTAATTGATAGAAAGGCTTCATTAGTGCCAACTGAGGATGCGTACTAATTGACATTAGAAGTGGCAAACTTTTAAGCAGTCATAAGTGTGAATAACAATGAATATGCAATGTACTATGAATATGCACATATTTTATTGTATATAATGTGTATCTTCATTTCGCTTGGTGTGTACGCTAGGAGGAGAGATCCACCATGCACCTGGCACTGCAATAAACTAATGTTGGCTTTCTAAACTATCATTTGGTTTAGAGAGTTTTCTTGGTTACGATTTTCAGTAACAGAATTTGGCGACCCAAATGGGACCAGCTCTCCAGAATCTCGGCAGACCAGAGGAATTACGAGGACTTCAGCATGCACTGGAGTATTTTAGGGGAGGCCCTCCGATTCTCTGGTTGGGTGAGTTTCCATGATGGCTATCTGGGAAATTAACGACATTGGTCATAACTATTGGTTGCTTATAAGTAAGTTGTATTTGAATTAAGTATATACTGTTAATTGTACTGTTAATTGGTACTGGTATTATTGGTATTGGGTTTTGCAGTGCACAGTTGTGCTGTGCAGTTATGTAAGGTCCCACTAGAGTGGGTTAAAGTCCCACTAGAGGGGGTTAAAGTCCTGCCAGTGTTTTGTTGTGTAATCTGTACGCTATTATGGGGATGCCCGGTGTCAGGATTTTGGGGTATTGTTAATTATTGAGTATTGTTATTTTTTTTTAACTTTTGTAATTTGGATTTAACATTTTGTTGTCTTTTACTAACTGGAATTTTTTTGGCTATTGGGTATTCATAAAACTTTATAATATGGGAACTGGACAGTCTATGGGGGCAGGAATCCCTGTAGTGTGCTCTCCCTTGGGTTGTATATTAAAACATTGGAGGAAGTTTGGGGGTGATTCCCTAACTTGGAAAAAGTTAGCAAAATGTTAGTAATCACTGATGGCTTATGTATACTTTGGATGATCAGGAAAAGTGGCCCAAGAATGGAAGTTTATATTATAATACAATACTACAGTCACTGTTATTTTACAGACGGGAAAGGAAATAGGATGAGGTGCCATAAGTGAATTTGTTCTTTGCATTATGAGATGATTATGATGTACATAAGGAATGAGGCTTGATTGCAAGTGAAAATGGTGTGGCAGAATTAGCATTAGAGGTAGAAAAGAAGAAACCACCTAAGCGATGTTGTTCAGCCTGTAGCATCGTCAGGTGATGCAACAAATATAAAGAAAAATGGGAAGAGGATTTTGAAAAGGAAGAAGAGGAGGACGTTGAAATGTTGGTTGGACAGAGAAGGGGCAGGAGGCAGAGAGAACAAGGCAACAGTGATTCGGATAACGAGGAAGGAGGTTTCAGTCCAATGGCAGGTCGGACTAGGCAAAGAAATGCTCAGAATATACAAGCCCCTCTGAGGCAAGTGTTAGGATCGGAGGGGACGGTTTGGACAAAGGTGCCATTTTAAATATCAGATTTAAAGGCTTGGAAGTTAGGATCGGAGAGGACGGTTTGGACAAAGGTGCCGTTTTAAATATCAGATTTAAAGGCTTGGAAGGAGATGACAGGCATGTATAGGGATGACCCTGAACAGGTAGCAAATGTTATGGAAACTGTAATTGGAAATCCAGACACAGGTTGGAAAGATCTGCAAGTTATCTTAAACAACTTGGTGTCTTATGAGGAAAGGAGGATTATTACGGCTAAGGCTAGAGAGGAGGCAAAATGAGTACATGTTCAAGCCTCACAAGCGGGACAGGTAGAGGATCATTTTCTGCCCAACAATCCTAATTGGGATCTCAATGTCCCAGCTCAGAGATTATTATTAACCAAATGCCAAAGATTAATTTTGCATGGGATCTGGAATGCTATACCAGAGACAAAAAACTGGTCTAAATTATATCAGGTCATCCAAGGAAAGAATGATGATCCCTATTCTTTCCTTGAAAGACTAATGGAGACTGCAAGAAAATACACCAATTTAAACCTAGAAAATGAGGCCGGTGCTGTCTCATTGGTCCATATATTTATGAGTCAATTGTGTGCATACATAAAATGGAAGTTAGAGGGGACAGATGCCTGCTCATTGGATAAAATGGAGGAAACAATGTGGAAGTATATAACAATAGAGAGAAGGTAGAGGAAGAAAAACAAAGGAAAGAGAAGCTCAGAGATAACAGGTTACTGGCTACAGCCATAGCCCAGGGAACTACTGGGATTAGAGTGTAGGGCTGTCAAGGCCCAAGGGGAAGAAGGCCTCCTGGTGTAACAGATGGGGCCAGAATGCCAATAGAAAAGGATCGGTGGGCTTTCTGTAAGATACTGGGACAGGCTGTTAACATGATGATGTTAGATTCAGACTGAGGAGGACTGGGGGATGAATGAGAAACCTCCTCAACAGAACATCTGGTTATAGTAAAGTTGGGGAATGAAAAAATAAAATTTTTAGTAAATATGGGAGCTACTTATTTAGTATTAAATACATGCAGGGGCAGTTTGAGTAATCAGAGCACACCAATTTTTGGTGCTACAGGGCAAAAAGGAAAATTGGCTGATTTTCCAGCCTATGAAATTTGGAATTGGGAAAAGGATGTTAACCCATCAATTTCTCTGTATACCAGATTGGCCTATGCCATTATTAGGACAGGATATATTAAGTAAATTGAATGCACAAATTACTTTTGCAAAAGGAAGAATTCAAATCCATATTCCTGAAAATGAAGCTTGGGATGCTCAAGTTTTTATGTTACAGAAAGGAGACGAGTTACAGGAAATATCAGGAGAAGTCAAAAATGCTGTAACACCTCTTGTACGGGCTTCAGGAGCACCAGGACAATCCCCAGCGGCAAAACTGTTAGTCATCCAGCTAAGACCAGACACCAAACCAGTAAGACAGAAGCAGAATCCAATTAAACTGGAAGTTAAAAAAGAATTAGAACCATTAATGGAACGGTTCATAAATTTTGAGTTGTCGAGAGAATGCCAATCAGAATACAACACTGTAATACTGCCAGTTAAAAAACCAAACTCAGAAGAATATAGATTAGTTCAGGATTTAATGACTATAAATCAAATTGTACAGGATGTCCACCCAGTCACGGCAAACCCATATACCCTGTTAACCACCCTGAGGGAAACAGATAAACGATTTACTGTACTGGATCTGAAAGACGCATTCTTTTGCCTCCTGCTAGCTGCTGAGAGTCAGTAAGTATTCAGTTTTGAATCCAAGAAGCCCGAAAATTGACACTCGGGCAAAAACTAACTGTATTTGTAACCCATGTAATTACAACAAAAAGGAGGACACGTTATCACCAAGTTGGATGCTGAAATATCAAGCCATTCTTTTGGAATGAGACAATGTGGAATTAAAAGTAACCAACATCCTAAATCCAGCTACCTTTCTAACTGCTGATCCTGATGGAGAAGAATTAATTCACGACTGTCTACAGGTGATGGAACAGACATACTACAGCAAAGCGGACCTGAAAGATATACCAATAGGCAATGCAGACTAGGACCTGTTCACGGATGGTAGTAGCTTCATGCAGGATGGAATACGAAAAGCAGGATACACAGTGGTAACCTTTGAAGAAACAGTTGAGGCTAAATCTCTGTCATCTAACATGTCAGCTCAAAAAGTGTAGCTTATAGCCTGACTAAGAGCATTAGAATTGTCAAAGGGCAAAATTGCTAATATATGGATAGATTCAAAGTTTGTCTTTGGGGTATTCTGTGCTTGTGGAGCCATTTGGAAGGAACGGAGACTTTTAACTTCTCAAGGATCCCCATTCAAATATGGGCCAATGATTCAGCAATTATTACAAGCAAATAATCTGCCTAAACTAGCGGCAATCATACATTGTAAAGCACATCAATTAGGAAATAGTCCAGTGCACACAGGAAACCAAATGGATGATAAAGGTGCAAAAGAAGAGTTGGAACTCAAATATTATTGGTTTTACCAGAAGAAGTCCAGATGTTGAGACTTAAGAGTCTGCAGCCTATACCAGAAGACAACCGATTGGCTAATCTACTGAAGGCAAATAAAAACCAAGAAAGGCGGTGGGTGACCCCTTCACATCAAGTAATAGTCACACAAGAAATTATGCCTGAACTAGCTAAAGGACGACACTAAGAGACTCACTGGGGAATTGAGACAGTGGTGGAAGCATTGAAAACATAACTGCTAAGTGTACGAATGACTGGGGTAGCCAAAAGCATAGTGAAGAAATGTGAATTATGCTTAAAGAATGATCCTTACTTCCCCCAAAGGCTTTTATTAGCAGTGACAAAGAGTTGGAACAGTCCAGGAGATTATTGGCAAATAAACTTTTCCGAATTACCATGGTAAAATGGGTACCTGTACCTTTTAGTTATGGTAGATAGTTTTTCAGGCTGGCTGGAAGCTTTCCCTTGTCACAGCAATAAGGTCAGTGTTTTCCATTCTGTCCACAATTTGTGCTGAGACATTCTGGTACATATTCAGGCCAAAGATGGCCCAGGTGTGGCGAGGGAGTGCCTGGAACCCCAGCACCAGGCTACTGCACTTGTAGCCAAGATAAGAGCACAATGGGGGCATATAAGGCTTATCCTGAAATCTCAGAGTGGCATGTGGCAGGGGGCTGCACCGCCACATACATGCAGTTTAGCTCCAAAAACATTTATAAGATGAGCCAGAAAATGCCCAGGTTTTCCACAAGTATGCCAGTGAAAAACCAAAACCTCAAACCCATTTTGATTCAAGCGTGACTGTGCTTTTCAGTATTCTTTCATTGTGATCAGAATTAACCAGAAGTCTTTAAGTAGAGATGTTTGTCTTCACATAATATCAGTCTCAATAATACATTTGAATGAGGTAATAAAAATTCAGGATCCACACTGAATTTGTGTTATGTAACATACATCACCCTGCTGTGGACTTGCAAAATAGCCTGTGAAACTTAAAGGAGTTGAATTCTGGACCTAATGAAGTTGTTGTCTGAAAAGAGAGATTGTTACCTGGTGTACCAAAAGCCAAACACAGAGAAAAATGAGATATTGATTGTTCGCAAAGTTGTGCAAGTTCAGGTGCTCGGTGGTTTCCCACAAAGCTAGCATACCTGGGGCCCTTCTGTGACAGTTTATATATATGTTCTTATCATTAAGCCGCGATCCCAGCACAACCTCCAACACCAGGGTTGGTCAACTCATTTACATATTGCTTCTATATGATTTTTATACTACGCAAACTCTTTGGGGGAGGGTCTCTGAGTGGGCTGGGGTCTTCGAGTTAGTGGGTGTGATTTGTAGTATTGTAATGAGCTAAGTTCACCTAAAGGACACATTTAATCAATCTTGGGCAACTGGCCCCCTAAAGTTTTCTGGTTCCCTGGTTTCAGATCTATCTGCTCCTTTTATCCTACTGTCCTGTCAAGAAGCATTCTACCCAAGTGATTTACATCAGTTCCTTATCTTTGTTAAAAATCAGAACTATAAACATTTGACATCAATTCCTCATCATCAAAGTCATTGGTTTGTTGTCCTAAAACTAGTGGGATTTTTTACCCGGTATGAAGCCAATAACACACAGAGGCAAGGTATTAGTCTTCTAAGCAGTTCTGCACAGAAAGGGGTGCTAGGGGATATTCCTGCAAAGCTAGCACACCGGAATTCAAAAATACAAACATATTTATACAATTCTATTCAGGTAACAATTGCTTAATGAATTTACATCACTACTTGGCTAAACTGTGATTGGCCTAACTTTCTCTTTCCTTGATTTGAGGGTGCATTTCGAACACACTACACTTGGTCTCTGGGTAGGGGTCTTTAATTGTAGGTGGTGAGCCTTAGTACTGAAGATGTGGTTTTCGTATTATAATGAGCTAAATTCATCTAAAGGACACATTTCTAGTTGATCCATGCATTATAGACAAGTTTCTTTGGCAATCAGCCCATTAAAGTTTCTGGTTCTTGGTTTCAGATCTACTTGTTCCTTTCGTCCCATTGTCTTGTCAAGAGCCATTCACCCAATTGATTTACATCAGTTTCTTATCTCTATTAGAAATTACAGCCACAAAGATTTTGACATCAGATTCAGCCCCAACATCAAGCCCAATTAACAAAATCTTTTCTATATTGGTATTTGTACCATATTTCTTATGATTGCTGTGCAGAAGAAAAAAAATGTTAAGTCAAGAAATACATGAATAGTTTTGAATTTCAAATATGCTAGAGAAATTTGGTCTTAGTTCAGAAACAGAAAAAGTGAAATTTGATTAATTATTTGTTATGAATAATTCACTGAGTTCTAATTTAGAGTCAGATGGTTTTTTCTATACAAATGAAAAGAGAACAGTAGAGAGTGAGTTGTAATTTAAAGGTTTTTTAAAAGTTTGGTATTATTTCTCACTGTCTCTTTATTTTGTCCTCTATGTCTTCTCACAATTATTTTCATTAGCAGACACCATGCAATCTTGCCTCTGGCCATGAGCACAGAAATTAATGCCAATCTATTATTTACAGAGGTTGATGAAGTCTTCCTAATGTAAGTAGAGAAAAGGTACAAACTACCATCTTTTGCCTTCTGAAAGGCAAACATGAATGCTGAGCATGAATCAGATGAACTTTTAAATGAGATGAAACTTTATCCTTTCTGATTCCCTAGTCACAATTAAAAAAACCTGCTGCTCTCATAGCAAGATGAAAAGTGTTTTATTAAAAAAGCAGACTGTACACTGAAGTAGGGCTGATATTGTCTTACCTTTTAGGCATATTAACAAGATTTCAAATGTTCACATTTCCTCTGACCTCTGGATAAACAGAATGAAAAATCTGGCCAGCTGCTCTGCACTACATTTTAAAGTGTTAAAACAAAGGAACTAAGGTGCACTTGATGTGTGAAAATGATGAATAACTGCAGAATGCATCTGGCAAATGCAATACGAAGGTTAAAGTCAAGTTCACCACAGGAGCAGCTGCATTTTGATGGAGTCAAATAATTACATCTTTCTCTGTTTCTCTATTATGTATATGTAAGATCCAAAATGGATTACAGATGACATCCAAATGTCAGCCACTCAAGATCTGGGTAATTCCTGAAAAAAAATCCCCATAACCTTAAAAAAAAACCTTGTGTGAATGTTTTATGGCATAGTTTATAATTAAAAATTACTTTTTAAATAAGAAGCTTCTGGCATTGGGATATGAATCTGCCAGTTATCAGAAGAGAGGTGTCTTTTGTTCTACTGAAGTGTTCAGACACACATAGGCCATCAGCTGTGTTCCAGCCTCCAGAGGGGAAGGCCTCCTGCCCCACTGGGTCCAGGCACTTTTGCTCTTTCTGCTTTTTTCCCTTTCCTTTTCCATCTACTTCTCTTTCCTCTCCCATCAGACTGTTTCTGCCCCTGTTACCTGTGATCTTGACTGTGTTAATCACTTTTGCTCCTGCCTTTTTTCCCTAGAGCTTCCTGTTGGTTTTCTTTCCCTTCTTTTCTACTTGTGTTTACCTTTCCACAGCTTTTGACCTGAATTCTCTTTTTGTTGCTGTCTTAACCTCTGCCTCACCCATATGTCCTCTCTGTCTTTACCTTTACTGCTGTATGATACTTTGCCTAGTTATTGTGGCTGTACTGGGGGTCAAGTTATCACTGTATAGTACCGTTCCTGCCCTGCTGAAAACCAAAAAATGTGCTAAATATCTCTCTACAGTTTATGTCCATGAAGGTGATAACAGTGTGAAGAAATGTCGCTGTGCAGCAGGGTCACTGATGTCAGTGCAGGAACAGAGCCCTCTACCCGTTGCATCAACCTGTGAGTGTTTTTTGTTATGGAGTCTTTCTATGCATTGTGGACTGGAAAACACACTTCTCATGCAGAACCATGCCACAATGTGGGAAAGGGAGTCAGGTAGGGAGTGTGACCTCTTTTCTTTTTGCACAGTGAATCCATTACTGGTAAAGCAATCTCTTGTAACATCTCTGCTGTCTGTCGTGAAGCTTCCCTGTCAGGCAGACAGATAATTTTTAAGAAACACTAGCAGCTCTTGAGACCTTGTCTTATAGTGACACTTCTGATTTGCCTTTTTACCTCATTATGTATCTTCATTCACCTTGGATTTCTGGTCTGGTATTAGATTTTTGCTTACAGCTCTCTGAAAAAGTTGTTGCCAGGTGACTTCAGTGGCTTCCTAATGCTAGCCTATAATTTGCTTATGCAAAATCTTCAAAGAGTCCATGTCGCAAACGCTTTTTCTCAAAAAGCAACTCATAGGAGTCACAGTAGCTGGAATTTATGATGAGATTTTTCAATTTCTACAGTAGTGAAAACTGCTGAAAGTGCTGGTTAGTGTTCTGTTATTAAGGTTGATATGTCAAGTCTGCCCTTACTGGCAGTGGCAGAAAGAGGTAGTTTCGGTTTAATGTTTGTACCCACAAGTAAAACTTCAAAACTATGTGCAAAACTTCAGGGAAGGCAGGATCTTTCTTTTTTCTTTGCACATAATAAATTTACATTGTTGTTTTGCTTCAAATGCTCTATAACCTGTATGTGTCTGGTCACTGGTTTTTTACAGCCATATAGTGTTTTGGGAGTCTTCACCAGCACTGCAGAAATCTAATTTTCTCCTAACAGGCTCTTACTATCTTATTGCAGTCTCCTCTAAAATGGCAAATCTCTTTAAGTTACCAGTTCAATTCTGTGATTGAATGTGTTGTATCATTCTCAGATGGCTGGTTTAGACAGGAAGTTTATCCTCCCAAGAAGCTCTTTTAGCTCTTCCTTGCCTGTGCTGGTAAGGTCTGTGTGGTGTCAGATCCTCCTGTACACCTTTATTGTACTAACTTGTTGTGTTAACACCTTGCTATGTTAAATAACACCAGTGGTATGGTGGTACGTCTGTATTACGGAATTAATTTTTTTTTTTTAACTTTAGTCCAAGGGCTCTAGCTTTTCTTCTAGAAGTGATAATTTTGTCTGCTTATAGTCATCTACTATTTTTCCTTTACAATTAAAATGGAACCCAAACGAATATTTTTGTCTTCTACACAATTAAAAAATTGTTATATTTTCCTGTGAATTACCTTGGGTATTATCTAAAGGAACTGTTCCTTAAAACAGATGTTGAAAGTCTGAAAATGCAAACTTTGTTTTTCTGTTTTGTCGTCCAGAATCCTGCTTATTCATGAAAAATATTTGGCATGGAACATCTGTTGAAGAATTTTCTACTCATAGGTAGTGGAAACACTTTTGTCTTTTCACATCTTTATTTAGCAATATTTTAACATATTTAGAAGCCAAAACTTCAACCTTTTTCCATCATTGCTTTCTTCCTTTACTTTCACTAGCATGACCAACTAGTATAAGTATAACTTATAAGTATAACTTTTCTTCTTTTTGTACTTGTGATATAATTCCCAGATAAGTCAACCTATCCAATTTCTCTCTTTTCCCCTTCTTTAACGTCGGAAGAATTTTCATAGGGGCAGAAAACTGGACCCCTTTAGCTTTATTCTATATTTTATTGACAGCTTCCCTTTTTCTGACAGCAATTACTCTTTGAACTTGTCCACAGTTGAGGAATCAGTTCTACCAGTGAGAACAACTTGTTGCAAAAACTGTGGACATGAGATGTTTTGAATCCAGCAATTGGTACTTTTTCCTTAGTACTGTTATAAATTGAATACATGCTCTTCCTTAAGCATTTGAAACGAAACTCCCTTTGGAAAGATATGCCTTTGAGCCTCGAGTTTCACGTGTTTCCTTCCTGCTGCCTAGTTTTGTGTTTTTTTTTTCAGTAGTAATTCACTGTTACAAACATCAATGTATTCACCTGTGCCAAACTTGCTAGACTCCCAGTTCTGCTTAAACACCGCCTGCCGCTTTTTTGAAGAGTTCCTCTGAACTAATAGTCCTCTTTTTACCTGATTTGTCCATGTTGTGCATGCCCTGCTGAGGTTTACAAAATGATGCATTTCACTGTAGTTCTTTCATGTTTCTCCAAATACTGTGTATTGTCTTGGCTGGTGATTCATGTGCATATCCATGTACTGTCATTTTGTGAACTCTGATTCTGAGCACTGCATGATTTTTGCCTCTCATATCTTTTCTTGTGGCTTTTGGATTCTCTAGGGTTGTTGTTCTTACTAAGCGATAGCCCGGAAGAGGTGATGTCTTTGAATGGGTAATTCTGGATAGTTTGCTAAAATTTAATTCTGTATTTTCTAGCAGCCACACTTGGGCTATTTTGTCTTAGATCCAAACTGGGTTCATGTTTCTTACCTGGGACTTAGCTCTGTAAAATTGCAGCACTGACTCTGTGGTCTCAGATAATTCACAGACTTCTGTATTCTAATTCCTTCTTCACCTGACTGCAGAGCTCCCCAGGTGTTGTTGAAGCTTTCTCCACTTGTCCTTACATTTCTGGGTGTCAACTCAAAGGGATTCTTAATTCCCTCATGATTCCACTAGTAGTCTGTTTTCTTTCTGCAGTTTATTTTCTTTTTGGTCCAAGCAACGTTCAATGATCATTAAAAGTGAACAGCATGAGAGGTAATTTCTCTCTTTGGAAGTCTGTTCTAACTTTATGTAACATGAAAGACTACACTAGGTCTATTTGTCTCCTGGCTTTAGTAAAGGTATATGTTCTTCATTGTAGTCTTCCTACCTTTAGGCCTAATGTTTAGAGACCTGTTGACTGCGGTACATGAGTCCATGTCAATTTCCTGGGAAGCTGGTGAAGCACGATCCCTGTAGGAAATAGTCACAGTAATTTTTGGAGTCCCTTGCAGCGTCATGGAAAAATGAAAAGATGGAGCAGGCTCAACAACAGGTTGTATCTTTGAAGCATTTACCTGCCTACCTGTTATTCTTAGAAAATAATTTATAAATAGTATTTGTAAATGCCTTTTTCAGGTGTTGTTTCAGATGTGGACATTCTTACCAAATATGATTTTCAAATGTTGATGACTTCACCAAATGTGTTTGTTATTCATGTAAACAACAAAATGCACTTTCCTGGACCTGTTTTGTCTATACTACTATTAATCTCACCATATTTCAAGCTGTTACAAAAAATTAGATGATGAAAAATAGTTCCTCAAACTTTTTAGAACATTATACACTTGATCAATAAGGCTATTGAAAGAGCCAGCCACAATGACTATACTTTATGTTTGCACAAACTAAATTCCCTCACTGTTATATAGTCAGAAATGATAGGATGGATTTCATGAAAATCCTGCTAAAAATTACCTTCAAGAAAACAGAAAATAGGGAAAATTAATTCAAAAAGTGCAATTTTCAGAATGATATGCCTGACAAAAATGCAGGTTAAGAACTATCAAAGAAACCTGAAGCATAACAGATTCGTAAGAGTCTGATGAAATAACTAGCATGAATTTGCTCCCTTTCTGACTGACCTAATAGTGGGCTATTATAAAATAAGATTTGTAATGAGAGCTGGAAAAGGAGAAGAAAAAATGAAAGTACAAATACACAACTGAAAGGTTTGAGTATGAAAACAGAGTACATTATAAAATTATAGGTTAACACCAGTAGAAAATGGATTCTCTCCTTTTTTCATTCAATCCTTTGATTAATGGTACAAATGAAAAAACACCTTTTTATGGACTAGAATTTCTGTTGGAAGTTGTTCCATATCTGCAACTCCAAACCATTCTGGTTACTTAATGTTATAATAATTATAATGGTTATCTTATGATTTATATTTACTTCCCACTAAGCTTATTTATCTGCACTGATGGATCTGAAGATCATGATGCACATGTTTATCCTTATTTTGCATGATGCACTATTATTAATAAGAAATACCAAACCAATGCACATGTGAGTGCTTGCATTTCTGATTCTTGAAGCAGATAATCCATTGTATATAAACTTGTCACTCCCGGTTATGGCAAGTAATACTATTTTGGGTGTCTCTAATAACATTAATTGACATTTTTCATTCATGGACATGTTCTGGTGATCAATATTCAGGGATTTTTATGTTAGGACAAGATCTGTTACGGATAGAATGAAAAGTAATACTGAAAATATTAAGTAATGTCATTATGTAAGTAAATGTCTCACCATTAGCTGGAATTTAGTCTATAGTACTTCATCTGAAAATAGATATTCCAGATGTGGTGAAACTAAGGCCAGATGAAACCATGGGAGTAATGGAGAAACATTATTAAAAAAAAAGAAAAAGAAAAAGGGAGGGAGGTATTTTCCTCTTGAGAATAAACTCTCAAACTCTAAAGGACAGAAAAAAAGCCAGAAAATAATGGCTGCTAAAGAGCAGGGAAATCAGATCCCTCTTTCTGTCTGTTTTATTATGTAAGAGTAAGAGAATAATTAATGTAACTGAAAGGATGCAGTTTCAAAAAGAATGAATATTCTTTTTTAGCAATGCCATTATTTAATTAATTCTATTTAATTCTGCAAGTAATGATGCTTTAGAATTAAAGTGGTGTAAAAAAAGACGATTATAGATGGTATGAAGTGCCACACTCGAGGAGTCAAGTCAACCTTTGCTTCTTAGGCTTTGGGGTGCAACTTTCTTTAGAAGGAGGTTCTAGCAAATTAGTCTTGTGCAGGGTTTTCATACTCTTATCAAAGGCACCTAGTGGCAGCCATTATCTGGCACATGATACAGTATCAGGTGAGCTATATGTATGTTCCAGAATGGAAATGTTTGTATTCTAACATCATCACCACAGGGAATGGAAAATTTTCCTTGACTTCAGTGCATATTGTTTTATCCACAGTTTTGAAATTCTCATCTCTGTTGCAAAGTTATCTTAAGGAACATTTTCATATGGCTGTGTCTTCAAAATTGTAAGTTCCAGACAGGTAAGGAAAAAATAAATCACATAACACATTCATCCTTTTTGTTTCTTCCTGTTAAACTTATATCTTTCCATTAGGAAGTCTGTCAACATTTCAACTGAGTCTCTGCATTTTGTGTACCTGGCTCTTAAGAGATCTATAACTCTTTCATGACAACAAATGTCTCTTTTCTCCATAGAACTAGGAAAATGGATTATTTCCTATACCTGCCTTCAGAATTATTGGCATAAACACAACAGTGCAGCCTTTGTACTTTGACTTCAAAGTTTCAACTTTTCTGTGTTACCTTCCTTTTAATATATGGTCCTTTCTACCATCTGCTTAATTTCTTCCCCTTTTTTTCCCCAATGTTTTTCTCTGTATTTACCTACACTGCTTTCTTTTTAGTAGTGCTTAACTGAATGTCTAGCACTTCAAAGTATTGTGTCACAAGTTCATCATACTCACCAGCAATTTCCTTATTACTGAGAGTCTAATCGATCACTGGGCCTTTCCACTGAAATAAAGTATCCAGACTTTTTAAAATTGGATGGATAAAGTTAGACATTTGGGATGCCTATTTAGACCCTTAATGAAGAGATCTAACTTTAGAAAATTTCACATATTCATCCTTTCTCAGGAATTTCTTAAACATTCTGATAAGAAGTTCCTGGCTGATGATTTTGTATCCATCAAAAAAGGCAAAGACAATGATCTGGCAGCAAATCAAAGTAATGTAGCAAGACGAGGCCTGTTCATTACTTTACTTCATTCTTATGTCCAACAAAATCTTGAGGCTGCTGTTTCTTGTAATCTAGTTCCATTTGAACCTGATTGTCAGTCCTTAAAATTTGAAACCCAAAACTGAAAATGTATGGGTAACTAGATGGTAGTCATGAAATACCAAGAAATCTTCATAATCTGTTTTGTTGCTGAGTGAACAAAATGTCTCCTTTGTATTCTGGGAGAAGAATCTTATTTTTTTTGACTATCTTATTAAGATGATATGGTTGAACAAGCTGGTAGAATACAGTGGCTTTGTTTCTGTATAAATAGTGAAATCTCTTATTGCACTATATGGAAAGTTTACCAGTATTTTTAAAAACATTTTGTTTTCTCAAACGGGAAAAGTGATTGTTTATCTAGGAATGTATATATATAGCTCTTGTGTTTATTTGGAAATACTAGTTCTATTAGGTGCTATTTACCCAATAGCCATTTTTTTCAAATTATCATTGTGAAGAGGGGCTTACATCTTAAATTTCTGTGTCTTTAATAGGGAAAGCATTAACAGATAAATAAAATACTTTTTTTTTTTTTTTCCCTAAAAATTTGTTTTAACAGATCACAGCCCACTGTTAGTGAATTTTGAAAAGTAGCAGTATGGAGCAGCTATTTATTATCAGTACTATTTTTAAAAGGATTCACTATAAAAAAAAATTAAGCATTAACATTGGTAAATCTTGCTGTTGGTACAACTGTAAACTCAGGTTATTCTGTAACTTTATTCATACAACTGTTTTGGTACTGTAATATAATTCACAGCTGTGTAAATAATGATGTTTTTAAATAAGTCAGTTCATTTTTCCATTCAGCACTTTTTAATTTCTGTTTGCTTAAGAAACATGAGTGTGTGAGAACATAAAGGCTCTTCTCTGTTCATACAATGATTAAGAAAGGAAAAGATGACTTTCCTGATTCCCCTTGTAGTCACATAATCATCCGACCACAAATAATTTAGAATTCGGTTGTGATACATGTTACCAAGCATGGAACACAACTTGCCACAAGTGCGCAAGTTGTTTTTAGGTGACAGTACTTCTACAGTAATGGAAAAAAATCCAGCGTTGTATTTTTGTTTCTTTCCTCCCTTCAAGAAGAATTCATTTTTAGCACTATGTGAAAAAATTACAAGTGCCTTTTTTCTCATCAAAAGTGTTCTGAAGTAAATTGGTGGTGAAGTGACCTAAATACACTACTTTAGACTATGATGATTTCTATTCTAGAGGCCTGACAATAAGTCATGCAACACATGGATGATTTTACAGTTTCATGTCTAGTGATTCCAGATGGTGTGTCTGTACTCTGGTGGTGTGCTATGTGTAAATCATCACAATCAGGATCAATGTACATCCAAGCGCATTGTACTTTTTTTCTGGTGATAGTCATTTACATCCACTTACTAGACCATTTTCACAGAATAACTCTGAATTGGCATGATGAGAATTTGCCAGTATTTTTTTTTCTTCAGCTATCAGCAAACACTATCCTATATCTCTGGCTCCTGTAAGAAGCCTTTTCTGGCTTCCACATAGGTAGGTGGTATTCCTACCTCTTCGCTTTCAGCATACCCCTTCAGAGATACACGTGTGCACTTGCATACATATACACAGAGAGTCAAAGAGTAGCACCTGGAACTTTGTAAAGAAGTTTGCATTCATGTAACTCTGTCAATTATCAGTTCCACTATGCTTTGTCAATCTTAATAAAGAAACGAACCAAAAAAAAAAAAATTACTGTTCACTGATAGTGGAGGTTCTAATTTGGACTCAGGTTTCTAACTGAACTTATTTCCTTCATGGCTCAGAATGTGCTCGTATAACTGCCAGCACGAAAATTGTTTCCCTAATGTGGGAAAATGGAGATCCGTGACTGACACAAGACTAATTTGGCCAGATCATAGGTATTATCTTACTTAGGAAGTAAAATTTAACTTTTCAAGTCAAAAAGTGCCTTTTTTTTTTGGTGATTTATCTTGAAACTGTGCTTAGCACAGGTATCACTGCATTTCTTGGATTGCTGTTTTTTACACAGCAGAGAAGTTATCCAGTCATGGCCTTTTTCATTAGTATCTTGTAGTGAAAGTCATTTTGATTTTGGTGGTGGTGTCACAGACTTAAAAGAACAGAGTTTCTGTGTATATGTATGTGGTTTTGGGGTGGAGGAAGCTCTGGAACATCTTGTTGCTATGAAAGTTGTTTCTAAGGAGAGTTATTGTCAATGAAAGAAGTCAAATATTCAAATGGAAATTGAGCTTCCATAAATAATAAGTATCTAGGCTGATCTGAAAATTGGAAAATCATGACCTATTTTATTTTGGATAGTTTGGTATTTTATGCATTGATTTTAGGGCATAAGTGAAGTACAGGGAAGTAGGTAGATAGGTTTGAAAATTTTAAATAGGCTACTGAGATGATTCATTTAGTGGCAATGCCCCTTTCTGCCTTACTAAAAAATCTCCTCAATTCTGTTAAGAGGCAATATGTATCTGGCTCGTCTAAACACCTGCAGGAGATTTACACAACTTTCACTGCCTTTCTTGATTCAAAACATAGAACAGATGCCTTTGCTGAGCTCTGAGAATAGATGAGGCTACAGACTTAGAATCATAGAATCATAGAA
>NW_009633866.1:0-4375 GCF_000690535.1 Cariama cristata
GGTTGGATCGGGCTTTGAGCAACCTGATCTCATGGAAGATGTCCTTGCTCATTGCAGGGGGTTGGACTAGATGACCTTTAAAGGTCCCTTCCAACCCAACCCATTCTATCATTCTATGATTACCCCTAAGTCTTGAGAAGTACTAGAAGTGCATTGAACAGCTCATATGTTTAACAACATACATGTGTAACCACTATGGACCAGCTGTAGTCCTAGATCACAAGGATGCATCTTGAGTGTGTTTGAGAAAAAAGAGCATATTGCCCTAGACACTTTGGGTTTGTTTTTCATTGGGTGTCTGCCTTTGAGAAATCTCTTTGCATTTTGTTTTGGCTGATTGTTTTTCCAGGTTATAACTGTAGCCTGATGTTTACATTGCTTATGTTATTTACAAAGAATTCCTACTGCAAATATTAATTCATAGTAAAGGGAGAAAATAGAGAAAACATACTGAATAGTTACTGTGTTTTATTTGGAGTATATTTATTTTTGAATCATTTTGTAAGCCAACATTTATTTTGGTTTTGTTTCAACACATTTTGGACTCTCTCAACACAGTCTTTCTCTTTTTTTAATGCTGTCAGTAGTTCAGCCTCTCTCTATGAGCAGGGCTAGTGTTTTCTTCACTGGGAATCCCCACTGCACTTCTGCAACACCTGGGAGCTGATACACAGTGCTTCTGCATACCACATTTTATTTAGAGAATATGTTAATACCAAAGACAGCTGTTAAAGGACTGCCTTCATTCCACTGCAGGTAACATCATCTGTCCATCCCTCTGTCCCTGTAACAATGCTGTCTGTTTAAATGCTCCTAAAAGGCACATGAGTGGTGAGACCTAGTGCAAAGGATGAGATGATGGATAGTTCTGGTTCTTTGTAGAAACAGACAGGCTGGACAGATTGATACAGCTGCGTGACTTGCCAAGAATACAGCCCTTACTTGTTACTTGCCAGTGGTCTATGATATCCATATGCCACGGCTGCTGCAGATGTAGCAGTGGTCCAACCCAGTGCCATGAGAAACAAGGATGCCAACTCAGGTTACTGCAGCCAACAGAAGCGTGGACTTACAGAATTTTACCTGTCTGTACAAATATGTGCTTATGATGTATTTCAAAAAAAAAAGGTATGTGAAATTTAAAAGGTTTACTGTTTTCATTTGCATTTGGGCAAATTTGTGCATTTAATTTTGTGTAAGAGGTTGTAAAAGCATGAAGAAGTGATTTTATTTGTGAAGTACAAGGTAGAGTTTTTAAATAGCTATTTTCATACATTAAGAAGCTAAAATGTAGTAAATAGTTGTGAGTAACAAAGTCCATACTCCATGCGATAATCTTAAAACTACTGCTGACTGCATCCGAATAATCTTGCTACTAAGGAAAGATCATCTCATGACAACGCCCAGTGAGTCGCTGTTTGTGCAGGCTGTACTCTTACACCTACAAGCACGGGATACAGGTGAATGATTCTACTGGCCTTTCAATGGTTGGTGTTTCTGTACTCACTGAGTGAGTGAGTAGCTTGACCAGGCCTTGGTACAGCACTGAATGTGAAGACGCACACCAATTTTATTGGTGTGCCTGCTGTATTAATGAGGACCCCCACTGCAGTAGTGGAAGGCCTTTGTAAATCCTCACAGTGTGGTGCAGAGCAAGGACGGCCAACCTCGGTTGCCCCCTGAGGGTGGCCTGACCAGCAGGCTATCATCGCCTGCTGTCAATCAGCATGTCCTTTGGAGCTGTTCCACTTGGCACTCGGAGTTAGACTCGCCTTGTATCAGTGAAAGAAACATAAAACAATTAATTTGTGTGTAACATGCTAAGCTCCCAATTAATAACAAAAGTTTAATTCCTAAGTGGAGTCTGGTTTTTGACCTTGTTGTCTTCCATCCTCCCAAGGTCCTTACTGAAAGGTCATTTTTAGCAGACTGGCAAAAGTCCAGAATTTCTTTTCAGGCCCCTTAGCATAGGTAACTGCAGAATTCAGCTGTGTCCTGTGAGTTAGTCTGGTGGGCCAAGATGGTCCCCACAGACACACCAAGCACACCTTGCACTTGAGTGTGAGTCAAGAAATAATTCTGCCATCACAGCACTAGTGAAAAAAACAGAACGAAATGAGAAACCAATGAGTTCTCCTTTACTAACACAGAGACCAGTTGTTAGGACTCCTTCTAATACCTGTGGCAGAGCTAAAGGCTTCGTATTTCTTTGCAGCACCAACAGGAGAAAAATTATACTAATGCAGGTTGACTGCGTGGTGTCAGAGCCTCAGTGGCTCAGTCCAGAGCCTCGCTTGCCTTGGCAGCCCTGCGCCGGGTACCAGTAAGTGCTGTCTGGATGTCACCGGCCATACTTGGTACAGCAGCTTAGCAGCAGCCTTCAAGCTGCTGTTTATACAACACTTCTTTCCTCTCTTTGCTTCAGCTTTCACCTCTCTGAAACAGAAATATCTGTTTACATAAGCATTTTAGAAATGGATCATCTCACAGGTGTGTCCAGCAGTCTTAATTGTTCACTTTTAGCAGAGAGCATTCATAAACTGAAGAAGCGCTTATCTGAACAAAATCAGGATTCTCAGAGAACTTAAATTCTATTAACTAGGTAAATCAAGATCATAGGTCAGAACATCAGCAAACCTGGGACTTTGGAAAAAAAAAAATTGTAGAAGCTCAGGTGGACACCCAGTGGAAGCAGTCAGGCTTATTAAAAGCACCTGCTCCTTTACTTACAATGTTTCCCACCTAACAAATTAAATGGCTATACTTTTTATTAAATCAAAAAGAAACAGCAGGTGTTGTTTAAATTAAATATTCTGATAAAACTAGATTTAAAAACCTATGAAAGTGTTTAATTCTTCCTGCGCATTTGCTAATATTTACAGATCATTTCAGGCATTCCATGGGATCAGAAAAAAACCTACAAAGTATAAGATCAGTGCTGGTCCCAAAAATACTGTAAAGAGGGTTAATTATCAAATAGTATTTGGAAAACAGATAAAAATGTACGTTTATGATCTAACTCATTGCATTAGCAATTAGGGTCAATTAGGTTGGATTCTTTCCTTTTCCAGCTGAATAAGAATAAGAAAATTATTATTAACTTGGAGGTCGCAGAACAAGCTAGTGCAATAATCCTCTATTGAAATGATTTTTACTTGCACATCTTAATAAAAATATTGTTTCTAACCTCATATATCACAAACAATGGACAAGAGACCCCCAGCTAAGAGTTAGAACATTATCTATTTTTCAATGGTTTTATACCAACCACATATTTCAAAGCAAATGAATAAAACATCAGATCAGACAGACTGATCATCCCATGTACACATACAGCTGAAAAGGTTGGTCTAGGCAAGTGATTTTTTCTGAGCTTTGGAGCTTCACCAGTTTTTTGGGGGGTGGGGGGGCACAGATTCCAAGAAAGCAAATAGACACCTGACCGTATGCTCATTTTTCTCAGTGATCTTCCCGGGATGGCTTACATAGTGCCTGGAGACCACTCCTCCTCTCTGCTGGTGACAACTGTTGTGATCAGCCACCCATCCAAATGCAAGTTGACTCAAACCTATGTTGTTCCTGGCAGAGGAAACTGCGAGTCTCCCGTCATTGAAAGTTTCTCAGATAAAAGATCTGTGCCAAGGTTCACTAGCCTTGTAGTCAGAGAATTTTCTGATGTCTAACCTGGCTGCAGTTTGCATCACTCCTGTCTATCAGAGATATGGAGGACAGATGCTTCTCTTCTGCTTTCCAGTAGTTTTTTACATGTTTGAGGCTTGGATATTTTTTTGTAATTGTCCAGGTGATCATTCCTGCCTAATTAAGTTCTTTTCTTTGCTCTTGTCCTTAGTGAACTGCATCCCAGGTTTTTGTGACCATTTTCCAAACTAATTTTGGTAGAAATGAGCAGGCCAAAAATTCAGTCCTTAGCAGTTGCCCTTAACAACAGCTAGACTTGGAAGTCCGAGTTGGTTTACCTCGCAGCAAACAGCACTGAGGTAGCAGGAAGGGGAGGAGGTCGTCAGGCAGTAGGGACCTAAGGCAGCAAACAACTGGGCCTCTGCTCGGCCGCTGTTCAGTAGGAATCTCACTGTCCTCTTCAGGAAAATGGGTAAAAGAGGAGTATTTCTACAGTGCATGCCAATTTCAAGTCTTTGAGCTCACAGTTGGCGAAAACTTACAGGCTGAAAAATGACTAGAGATCTGGTAAAGTCGGGGCTGGTGTCGTATCTGTCTATGGCTGTGTGTTTTGTTTTGAATTCATATCAGCGTTCAAGGTAAAAATACAGTTTAAACAGCACTGGAAAATCCTTCTGTTAAATAACCTCTATACTCTGTAGGTAATTTATCAAGGTGTTTCTGACCTTGGGTAGGG
>NW_009633866.1:4406-52133 GCF_000690535.1 Cariama cristata
GACATAGTTGTTTCAAACAAATTAAGTTTAATATTTCTGCACAGTGTTCTGTATTGACAAACACTGGAATCTGTATGGCATACACAAGGTAAATTATGTGAAAATACAAAAATCATTCCTTGCACATAAAGGTAAATAAATACATTTACTACAGAATACTAAAGAGTGTCTTAAAAAAATTTACTTTGTAAAACACATTCTTGCAGTTTTATCTAAAACTCTATATAGGTATGAACAAAAATGAGACAACTGATTACTCAAAATGGGTCAAGACAGTCTTGTGTGCAAACAAGTGTAACATATTACAGGCATTATGAAAAAAACACGACTGGTTAAATATTAGTTGTCACGAGTAAGACATTTTTTGTCAGTTTTGATATTTTCCACTCTTTAAACCCCATATAATGTAAAGTTAATCTAGACCATAACATACTCAAAGTCTACTGTATAGCATTGGTTTATTCAAGAAAGGCAAAGAGATGAATTAGAAGATGCTTACTGTGGGAATAAAAGATAAAAATAAAAAAAACCCTAACTAAACTGCTTTTTCATTTTATGGGGACAGAAGCATTCATGTAGGACTCACATTTTCTACTTCTCAAAGTTTAAGTAAACAAGTTAGAAACAAAAGGTGTATTTTTCTTTATAGGCAGATACAGTCCCAATGCATTCTAAAATGGGTATTTCTACAGCTGCTCCCAAACACTGGATCTTTCAGACTGTCATTAGCTGGATGAAGACAGGGTTGGGAAATACAGAAACAGTTCACTGTCTACAAGGAACTCTCAGAAATGAACCACCTCAAAAGTATTTACTTTCTGAGATACTTCTAAAGGTGTACCGAGTTACAAAACGTCCTCTACAGATTTTTTTTCCCCTTGTTCCCCTACTCTTGAGTATAAGAAATTGTTCAAAAAGGAGAAACAAGAGCCCCAGTGTTATAATGATGGGGCACGGACTGACTCACTGCTGAAAAGTCAGCTAAAAGCAAAAAGGAATAGCAGATGGCTGTCTCTAATAGATACCAATACTTACATGGAGAGCATTTAGGAGAATTTCTTTTCTGCAGAAAGATTTCACTTATTCAAAATTATTTCAAAAGGGGTTTCAAATAACAGACTCTTTTAGAGATATTGTTCAATAATTAATGGCAAGACAAATTAATATGGTTTATGCTGTCAGTGTGAACAGTGGGAAAGAAGACTGAGTAATCCCCATATATATCACGAAAGGAAATTTTTTAAGACTATATATGTATGCATATGCCTGTGAGCACAGCAGAAATGTTTGCACATCAAACATTGGAAAATGTTGGGAAAGTCTAAATCAAAGCCCTTCCTAATATTGAGAATCATGCTGTAGTGGGCATGTATGTGTGCCCCCTGTACACTTTGTATATAACCACCAGATGACCTTATCTTCATGTCACCAAGTACTGGATTTTTTTTTTATTTTAAATAAACTGTTAGTTTCAATCACAAGAAAAGAATTTTACACTTTTAAGATACTGACAAAATTAACAAAGCTCCAATATTTGTCTTTTTTCATACATGTTTTACAGTAACCCACTGTAAGAGGTTTGTTTCTTATAGACCTTGTTTCTTGGGGAAACTCCCTGTGTGATTTGCTAATTCTTGTGCAGGGTCAGTTATCCAGCATTTAATAGAAAACGTCACCTTCTTCACCAATAGACGTTTTAGATCCTCCGCTGAGTGTCAACAAGGCTTCATGGGCTGTAGATAAGAGCAAAATTTGGCCTGCCTTCCAAATCCAGTTTTCTGAAGTATTCATGCCAGTAATGCCCAATTTTTGAGATCCAGATTAGCCCACTTTTAAACAAAAAGACAGACAAGATGACATTAGGACTCTTGTAGAGACACACAGGTGTGGCATTGCGGAGCCACAACAGAAGTTAGAAAGAACCATTCAGTTACACCAGCAGGCTTTGAATTAGGCCCAAAACAGAAATAAATGGGTGAAAATGTCATCATGAAGAAATCTTCACATAAATCAAGCTGTTGAGGAGAGAAACAAATGGTATGGGCAGAGTTCTTACCAATATAACGCAACGTAAGCAGTGACCATCATAGTCTGTCAATGAATACTGAAATCCATTAAGCGACGCCAAGCAGCGTGCCAATTCTGCGGCAAGAACCCACCCCGCTGCCATTCCCCAGCGCCCGCTGCTGCCTCGCCGGCGTGCTGGTGTTCCTCCGCACCGGTACACCCAGCTTGCCTGCACTGTCGTTCGCTTCGCTGTAACTGCACTCCTTGGACTGTACAGTCCTTTTTCTGGGCTTAGGGCTCAGTGTAGTGCAAGTATAATCAAAAAGCGTTACCTTCTATGCAAACACATGAAAAGTTCGTAACTTAAAGAGCCACAGGTCCCAATTTTTGCCTTCAGGAGGAGCTCTCTCTTCAGTATTAGGAGAGCTGTAGCTTAAAGGCTTCGGTTCTCCAGTTACTTTGCTAAGCTTCCATGCACGTCTTTGCAGCCGTGTCCTCTGACTGGTGACCAGCACAGCGGGTAGGAAACAGCACATGGGGAAAAACATGGACTGTTACATAGCAGGATGACAGTAAGCATGTAATAGTTGCATTGCTTAGTGATAAACCCATCCGTAATAAAACCGTGGTGTGTGTTTTTCTTACATGGTGGCTGCTTGCATGAATGCTAGAGGGGGCTCTCATCCTCCAGATCCAGGCAGATATAAATGAAGAAGAAAAAGAGAAAGGAAGATTATTTTCTGAGAAACAAGCGTATCTCTGATGGGCAGTGTAAAAATAAACCTAGTTATACTGGCAGCATTTACACCATGCTCCTAGCATCAAGCTCTGCTATACTAGTGAAGCAGTTCCTTTCAGCATACAGTCCCCAGATCCCCGGCATCCACAAAATCCAAAGAAGAAAGCACGCTCTTGTCAGGAAGCTTAAATTCATCATACAGGTGGCAATAAATCAGAAATTGCTGAAAAACACTGCGGTAGAAAAAGAGTACTTCAGAAACGTGGCCTCTAGTGTGTAGGCACTGAGCTTTTCAAGTACAATTCAAGGAGCCAATGCTTAGAAATGCTGAAGTGTAAGTCATAATTGCCACCCTGAGAGTACAGAAGGGTGAGTCCCCTTACATATGTTCTCCAGTATCTTGTCAGAAACCTATTCAGCACTTTAAAATTCACCAACAACCTTGAACTGCGCAATGTGATGAATACCCCCGCTGAGCATTACGCAACTGGAATTGAAGGCCACCCTACTTTGAAATGAGAACATATACACAGGGATTTAACACACTTTAATTCACAGACATTAACTTTATAGGTTTCACTGACTTAGCTTTCTGGAGTGTCCCCATATGGAAAAACTTGTACATGTGTGAAACAAGAGAAAGTTATAGATAGAAAAAAAAATCAGGGAGCTTAAAAGAAAACAAGGAAATAGTAGTAACACAGATTACTAAGAAGCTGAAAAGCATTTACCACCTGCAAGAAAGTACTGGAAGTGGTACCAAATAGGAATTCATCCTCATGGACTTGTGCTATGTAGTCCAAAAGACAGAATAATCAGTGCTTTTGAGAACAGATTAAAAAAGAAAAAAAAAAAAAACCAAAAACAAAAAACCCCAAACAACCAAAAAACTTTGTCATGGTGTCATTAAATGCAGTAACTCTTGAGAATCCATCATAGTTAAAGAGCCATGTTCCACAATCAGCTTTTTAAGACAACATTGTTAGAAATCTTGCAAGAGTAAGCATCACTGCTGTAGCCCTACTTTAAACCAGAAATTGGAATTAACAGTATGCCGCATTTTTATATTTTCAGCCTACATCATAAAACATTGAATCTCCAAATAAATACAAGTTAGGAATTAAATATAGTTCCATTATTTTTTTTACTTAGGAAAACTCAGTGAGCATGATTTAAGTTATTCGCTGTGCAACTTTTCGGGTCCTGACACTTGCACAGCACCCTCCTGTTTGTTCTGGGCCATCCTCATAAATTAATATGCATAAGACTTCATTTCAGTGTAATTTCAATTGCATGGTGAGAACTCTCTGTAGTAAGGTGGTTTGGTTTTCCAGTATTCCAAACTGAAGTGGAACAGTTTAGTCTTCACAACGACGTTCAAAACAGACCCTTTGTCTGCTCATTGGTCATCCATGGCAATAGCTGGAACACAGGTTTAGGGACTAAGTTCTAGTGCCAGCTCTAAAAATAACTCATTGTTTGTCTGTTTGCTTTTATAAACTGCCGATCACAGCTTCACTGTCACTGAAAGGATAATACTACTTACCTGCTGCTCCTGGACTGCTGTAAGGCTTTGCTAGCTGATGTACAGCATCTTTGCAAAGTATGGTTGGTTGGTAGTTTGTGGATGTTTGTTAAGGCTGATATTTACTAACCTACTCACAGATTGGCCCCGAGGTGGAAGATACTGCAATAAGCATAAAAGTATCAACAGCAAGAACCTTGCAAAGGAAAGCAGTGCCATTTTGGTGAGAGAGGGCTGTATCTTTGGACCAGGTCCTTGCACTGTGTCCCAGATGTAGTATGCAACAGGGTATCATAGGATGTTTCACAGCACATGCTACTCTGACAGTAATAAGATTCCTGGTTGGGAAAAAAAGCCCTCTGTCAATCCAGGCACATAGCACTAGAAGTAAATGATTTTGCCTAGAAATCCTGTTTTTTTTCTTGGATGAAAAGTTTCTATTTTTAATATTAAATATCAAATCTCCACATGTAAGGCAGCAGAAAATGAGGCAGAGACTTTAGTAGAAAACACTGCTCTGTTTGTGTTTAGCACTGGAAGTACTGACCTTCAGAAATAAATGTAGTGGTGCACAAAAAAGCAGTATTGTAAGGCAAAACCCAAGGAAAATGTATTATAATAGCTACGTTACATTTTTCCAGCAGGACTATCAAGCACTGTTCCTATGTCAACCAGGAAAATTGCTGGAAAAGACAGCTGCCTCTCAACCAAATCAACTTGATACACCTATAGCTACTTCAAAATCTATTTTCTTTGAGCTCAAACTACATCTTTGAAAATGTTCTTAAAATAGCTAAAAAATACCATAATGTTTAAAGACACATCAGGATCAATATAGTTCTACTTCTAGCCAGTGAGGACAGGAGATTCTCCCTAGGGAAGAGAACAGGATGGTAATAATTGGGTTATCTTTGGATGTCCCCAGACTGGAATGAAAACCTCCTGGTACAAGTTGCCAGAGCTCACAAACTTGTTTGAACACTGAACTTCATTGCATAAGCAGTGCCCAAAGCCCACTTTCACAAAACATACTCTGGTTTTGTGTACTTGTGAGATTTTCTGCATTGGCAAAATAAGCGACGACATAATTTTCCAAGACATCAAGACTAAATGTCTGATAAAATTACACTTGCCTAGACAGTAAGCATAACCTTTTTTAAAAAAAAAAATAAATTCAAAGGACTGAAAATATTCCTGTTGTTACTTGGTAAGTCAGCCTAGGAAAGGTACATGATTTCTTACATGGTGTTCAAGAGTGCCTAAGAGAATTAGGAAGTGCACTCTTGTTAGGACTTTGGAAATCCCGTCACTTACTGTGTCCTGATCACACTGACAGATGCCTGCAGCCAAGGTCTGGCAGTCTGCACGGCCCAAACCGTATTCCGCGGGCACCGATGGAGCTGCAGGATCAGGAGCTTACTGCTTAAATGAGAGCTCAAACTTCAAGACAAACTTAAGGAAAGAACATTTTGAACAAATAATTTCCTTGTGATTTCACCCAAATCTGTAAGCATTAAAATCAGCTAGATTTTAATGTTAAAATCTATAAAAATGTTTATAAATTACATTCTGTTACTTTGCGAGAGTTCACTTTATAAATTACTGATACTTCTAATGGCATTGTGCCAACTGGGATAACCTCAGTAAGAAGCCACAGATACAGGGTCAAATGTGAGAAACAGATTGCATTGTAAACATCCCATGTGAGTATAAAGGTAGTCATAAATCATGAGACTCATTGTTTTTAAATCAGATGTGTGTGACAGAGTCAAACCCTGCAGTAACAACTGTTTTGAACAGCTGAGTCACATCCAAGAAAAAAAAAACCCAAAGTACAAAAAGGCAATTTGCAGCGCAATCGCCAAGTGTCTCAGTTTACTACGGAGAAGTGTAGATAGGCGGTTGCATTAACTGAACCTCTGCAACGTATTCAGGAATAATAGTTTTAAAAAAACTGATGGTACAAACTGAAACACAACCAACAACACATCACGGTGAGAAGGAAAAGTATACCAGATGGTTTGTCCTTATTGTGTTATTTTTGGTCACTAAATGTGCAGAAAACACAAGGTAAAAAATTCAGTACTTACTTCAATCATTGACAAGGTTTCCGTAGAATTCAACAACGTCAAGATTTTATCCTAAGAGATTGGTTATCTATTCAGTTTCTGCATAGGTGGCAGAAAACTGTTCATATTTTACTGTGGTTCCTTCAGTGAGAATTACATAGGGTACTTAGCAGGCCAACTCCACCTGTCATCCACCCGCCTCAAAACACCCCTGAGAAGCCTCTCAGCAGAACTGGGACGGACGTAGGCAGGTCCGAAAACTGTTATTTCCAATCAGCTCCTTGGAACTGAGGCACAAAGAGGTTACAAGATTTGCACAAAGTCACACAGTCAGTTGGGATTAAAACCCAGGTGACCGGATCCCCAGGCCTGTGTTCTAACAGCTGCTGGACACCCTAAAGACTAGGCTGCCTTTAACACAGATTTGTGACTCTTCAGGACTTTTTTTTGCATGCAAGCAGACCCTAAGCACAGAATAGATGCATGAGTATACACTGGTACTCTCTAGGTTCTGACTCTCAAGTAGGACTTCATTCCAGTTCATGTGCTAGCAAGCTTTTGTCAGAGTAAATTTCAAACTGCCATTGCAGACTGAAATAAAATCATGATAAGCTTTCAGTGTTATTGAGTAATCCAATTATAAAGTGAATAGGAAGGATTCTTTTCTGAAAAACATAAGCGTATTTTTTCTGAACTGTGTTCTCTTCCTAAAGCAATTTAGCAAACCAGCGTACCGGTTCCATTAAACAGTTTCAAGAGAGCCAGCTAATTCAGGTCTTCTTAGTGACAGTAGGGATAAAAATACCCGTACTGAAAAAGAGGACTCTCAAAATTCTAGGCAGCTAAATAAAATACAACATATAAAATAAGTTTTAATGCATTTTCATCCAATATACAGGCATTTGTGAGTATCAGCTACTGAGCTATAGTTCATAGCAAAATACCAAAGCATCGAGATAGTTGTACAAATCTTTTTCTTAGTTCCTTGGCAAGCAACAGAAAGAAGTGAAAAACAGCTACATAATTAATTTCAAACACTTACAGGGGAGAACCCTGGAAGGTACGATTCATACAAGAAGAACAACAGAAACCCATTTTCATTAAGTAGCACATACAAGAGAAGCCTGAATCTACAGTTAGATTAAATCTAGTGCAAGATTTATGTGTATAAAACTACTTACTTCTAGTGATCAAAATGAGGCCTTTTGAGAAATCTGAGAGTCATCAGCCTGTAATTCTAATAAAGGTGACTGCTGCTTTATCACATGTGCTGTCCTTATTTGCCAAGCAAAGATATTTTATTGGTGAGCACATGATTCTCTAAAACCAGGAAAAATCTTGCAAATGATGTTTTAGGAGAGCAATGGGATAATATGGGGGAACTAGTTAGAATGCCACAGGATCAAACCCCAAATCTTCCCTCTGACACCCACCACACATCAGGAGAAACTCTCTCTGCCCGAAACACCAGGCAACCCCCCGTCCTATCCTACTAAAATAATCAAAGATAATATATTCTGAAACTGCTCTAGAGTCATCATCTCTTCAGGGCAAGAACTCTTGTTCGCCATGTGACATCCAGTCTTTATTTTATCCTTATGTGAAACCACTAATAAATTAATAATAAAATTTGTAAAAAGCTAAGAAACAAGAACTGGGAGTGATTTTCTATACTAAGGAATGGGTTGATTTCCTTCTTTTTTAATGGGCAGCAGTCAGCTAAGGGTAGAAAAGTAGGTTTAATGCTCAATACTTCTGGAGACTTCACTGATATCTCTAGTTGTTGAAAGTCCCTCCTTTTGTTCATCAAAAGACCAAAAAACCAGAAAGTTCAAAATGATGGCATTGGTTCACCATCACTGATAAAACTCAGTGGTGTCATTTGACTCCACAATAATGTTTTTTGATCGTGCAGCTACCAGATTTTATTACAGAGCCCTTTTCACTAAGGCTCCTTCACTTCTAGTACCTCATGAAGACAGCCAGCTGGGAACTCCAGCACTATTGTAAGGCAACTTGAACAGTGAGAAATTTGCCCAGTAAGTATTACAAAACCATTCTCACAGACTTCCGAGCATCAGGATTTGTAACAATGGCCTACAACATTACTATTTTACGTGCCACGTATTACCCTACAAAAGGAGTGCAGCGATGTCTAGCTTCTAAAAAACAAACTCTATTTTAGGGAACCAACACACTTTAGCTCACAAAATCACTTTCAACCTTTTAAAAAAAGGAAAAATAAGGCAGCACTACAAAGGGAGTCTAACAGTCTGCCTCCAGGCTTGCGGACAGTTCTGCTCATTGATTTGCAACCAATGGTTTGGAAACTCCAGTTATCAAATGTTTACTGAGAAAAATTCTGATTACATTTTAGGCAAGCTTTTTTATCTGCTACCTTTTAATGTGTTAATTTACTCTACTGAAAAGCCAAAGGGCCAAATTCACCCCTCTGATAAGGCTTCTATTGTAGGAGTGTCACTGGATGTGCACCGAAGGCATTATTCATCTGTGGAGAGATCACTGAGTAATATTGTCAAAATAAACACTTTTGAGTTGCACATCCTGGAAGAAAAGATAAAGGGATTGTGAAGAGAATGAGAAGGAACAGAACATCAGAGATGAAGAAAATTAGATAAAGGGCCAGGAAGAAACTGTTTGATGTAAACAGAGTGACAAGTTAGATTAAGAACTCTCATTAAAGCATGCAGTATTTGCCTATAAGCAATTCAGGCAAGGAATTCGTTTACAACTCTCTGCCAAAATCAACAGTAGATGCAAAAAATCATCATACTGTATCCAAACACCCACTAGGACTATGTGAAGGAAATACAGAGCTTGGCGCTATTATATTCTTTGTCACACTAGGTAAACAAGGTTATGTCCTGTTGCACATTGACATGCAGGCCCTGCACAAGCTGCTACTGATATGAGTATGCCACTAACTACTCCTCAGTTACTTTAGTATGCATATATCTCTGAAAATATATACTGGTGCCAAGATTTTATTGCTGGTGTGGAGGAAAATCTAACTTTGTGAGGACAGTGTAATCTCAGGTATGACTGTATATTAAGACAGAACCTGCTGTGACTTCAGCAAGTTAGGAAAACAAAACTTGAAGATGTGCTGGAAAACTTGTGGTATCACCTTGCATTGGCATGCAGTAGCGACCTTCACCAGAAAATGTCCACCAGAAATTATAGAGATGCTAAATTATAAGCAACTGCTTCTGGAGCAGATGGTGATGGTCAAGTGAATCAAAAGTACCCAGTACCTTGCTTAACAACAGTGAGGAATTAGGCAAAGGCCAGTAGGCACAAATCCTATTGTAACTGAACCAGATTTAATGAGAGCTCCTCATTCCTCTTAGTCGCAGGTTAACATCCCTCTCTAGTGACCTCAATTTATGGTGGAGAATTCCTTCCTCAGCACCTCGTTGGCTGATGTCCCTGTATGATGCTGTTAAGATGATGGGAATTTGAGTCACCACTTTCCTCCTGGCATGCTTACAGTTTAAGAAAAAATACCTGGCTGGGAAAAACATGCAGCAAGAGTGAAGTTACACAATGTGCTGGCAAGAAAACTGTCCCAAGGAGGTGAACTCCCTGCCCTTGCCCAGCCCCTTATTCTCACCCTGAGGCAGGAGTTCACTGCACGTGAGCTTCCTTTTTGTGCCAGTTCCCTGTGGGGCCATGATGCAAGTCAGACCATTGTTATGATCTGCCTTAAAAATAACCTTTCCTAAACCAAACCCACTACTAAAGCCAACAGATTGTATATTTGCACCAGAAGACACTTAGTTCCTTTAATATGGTGGTGTTGTGCACAGAGAGAGGCAGAAAACTATGTCAGGTGCCACTTTCTCAGGCTTTAAAGAAAACGTATGACTGGCAAGCCACAGAATTAAAGCCATGCAGATTCAGCCATTCCCATGCTGCGGAGTTCTTGAAGTCCACATCACACCTAAACACCAGCAGTGGGAATTCCAAAAAGTTTTGCAGTAGTCTAAACAAAAAATTCTGGTTATCATTGGCGCTAGTCTTTAAAGACTGACATGAGGTAACCAAAGGCCTAAGGGCCTTCTCTGTTAAAATCCAAAGTGAGATCAGAGATGGGGATGTGAAGTGGTGGGAAACCATCAACTACAGGGTAAAACAAAGCATCCATGTGCAAAGCCTCAGTATTACACTGCAGCTCACGACTCATCATTTTGATCATTCATTGAGGAACTGACTGCTCACTTCTCTCAAACAAAAGGTATCTTCCCATTTTATACCATTGCATGGAAAGGCTCCTTGCAAAAAGATTGGGAAAAAAATAGCAGTCTCTTCTGTTATTTAAAGATGACATTTGACAGACTGAGTCCATCAACAAAAACTGTTCAAAGCCAGCAGACTTTTTTCCATACATTTAAAAAAAAAAGGTTAGAAAAAATGCTGGCAATAACTTCTTTCCATCTCTTATCTCAAATTTCCTTGTCTGTATGCTGGGAAGGAGACCTGAAGGCAAATGTGAAGATGAGAGCCTATTTCTTTTATTAGTTGAAATTATACAGCCCAAATGGCACAACCGCTCCTTATGGCCTGTCCCCTATAGTCAAAAAGGGACTGACAGCTATGAGACAAGCAGATTTGATCTCATTTTCTCATTAGATAATCTTTGGTTGTGCAATGGAAGAGTCTATAAGGAGTAAAAAAGGAGGATCTGAATACATGCAGTACAAAATGCAACTACTTCTTCACTTCACTCACATTTCAACACCCTTCTGGTGAACTACATATAAATTCTATTACTTTGTGTGCCATTTAGGATAACATTGTACAGAACAATGGCAGAAAGACTTATTATTTTTAAAGGTGTTTTACAGTGTGCTTTCAGCTGCAGCTCTTGGCTTTTGAGATGTTCAGAAGAGAAGAGAATGGCTTGTTCTTTGCTTGTGTTTTGAAATGGTATTTGTTTATATATTCCAGATAAATCAGAAAAAAAAAGAAACTAAAAATCCACACTATTTTAAGCTATTCTGTGTCCTGCTAGTGTCTCATTTGTATGCAGCATACACTAGATTTGCCTAGAAGGATTTAGCTCAGTAGCTGGCACGTTTACATTAGAGAACAACATACACAGTTTCAATCGATTTCAAGCATTCTTACAATGGGAAATAAATATGAAAAGTGGTTGTTGCTGAAAGTTCAAAAAATACAATCAACAAATTGTAAAATCGCAAAAGGCCAGACAAATTTAATAAAATATTTCCATTTACCTTCCTCAGCTTTACACAGCCTGTTCAAAATAATAAGATTCTCTGCAGAGAGCCTTTATCCAACTGTTTATATCACTTCATACAAAATATGTGTTTGAATTACCACAGCAATACATGGATATAAATTCCCAACACGCAACATGCCAAATTCAACATAAGTTATGCTTTCTTGGCATCTAGACGTTTTCCTTTTCTGTACTCCAAATACATTTTCATTTGAAACAAATTAAAAAGCATGTAGATGTTAAAACATAATGACAGCTTAGAATTCAAGTGACTTGTGCAACATTGTTTTGTGCTTTCTACTTCTCCATTTCCTCCTACTGCAATTAGAATTCATCATGCCCTACTACATATACAATAGCAATGCATCAAGTTCAGTCCAGTGTAGGTTTTCAACCTTCAGACTTGGCTTTATACTACGCAAGATCCTTGCACATTCAAAAAAGTGCATTTTTGTTATCTTTCTTTTATGCTGGATGATGTGAAGCTCTGATTAGTCAATGTAGGAATGCAACCTTGAGGTATGATTACAGCCTCAGAATAATTCTTAAATGTAAAAAGAATTTTTTTGAGTGTATACGCCCTTTCTGGATTTAAAAAAGACACCGTTATAATGGTGCTACTAGAGCCACGGTACAGTACATCATGGCACATCTCCATAACATAATCAAGGACATGAGATAGAACTTCTATTTACACAAACTTGATGCCACTTCCAGAAAAATATGACAGAAAAAAAAAAAGGAAAGTATTGTTTCCTGAATGTCCTGGATGTTTAGAAGATTCCTTTTACTTTCTCTTCAGCAACAGAGTGGTCCTCCACAACTGCATTTTCCCCTGACCTGTTTAGTATGGACCATAAGTGACACCAGCAGGAACTGGGAATCATATGGCAAACTGCTTCCTTTGAGAGGATGCTCACCCATGCCCCTTTACTCACAAGCCAGCTTGCTGTCAAAACTTGAAAGGGCAATGGCAAAGGCTTGTAGCGCGCACATTGGGTAGTTGTAGTCCATGGTGAACACATCCTCAGCCACGCGGCCAAACTGCATCACTATATAGTCAGCTGCAAGAAAGGGCATAAAAAGTGACAAGCATTGTTTTTGTTTGCAGCCCTTACTAAACAAGTATGCGTTCAACATCATCTTCTAGCGTGATAAAATACAAATAAAACATGCTCTCTTATCAAACTTCGCAACACTTATTCATGCAAGTGGGTGTGCTGGTATCAGAGGGAGAAGCAAGGATAGCTTGAGTGAGGAACAGTTGAGTGATAAAGGATTGCAAGACTTGTTTCTGCCAAAAAAATTACACAGATAAAAAGTGGGGTTTGTAAGCACAGAGAGAAAATTGCTTCTGTACAGAATGCTCAAACCTCTTATGTAGACCTAGTGCCGAGTTTCACATGTACCAAAACCCGATAAATTCTATTCCCACTTATCTTCAGGCAAGTGGACAAGCAAGGATAACGGGGGAAGAGAAGGCCTGACTGTGATCTAGACCTAAGCATGTCTCTCTGTTATATCATCTTCAGGAATTCTTCCTCAACTTTTTTTCCCTTTTGTACTCTTTGTCAGCAAGAGGAAATCTCAGCCTCATTCACAGTTTGAAATGTTTAACTGCAGAAGCAAGTGTAATTGTTTCACATTATAAAATGCAGCAAATGCATACAGCAATGTTTCAAATTCCGTGTTGCTCTCGGAGACTAGCACAGCCACTTTCGCCCATTTCCAATACTCCCGTGCCGGCTAAGCGTGGCACTGGTGTAGCGCGGTGTGCTCTAGCACCTAGTGACTTCGCCTGCCTAAAGGGAGCGTCAAGTGGGGCAGCAGCACTCCACCAAGCACTTGTCTTTATCCCTGCTCCAACAACTGTACCGAAGCTTGAGAAAAAAAGGGGCTGTACATTGCTGGCAGAAAGCAGCACATGGGTTAGGGCCTAGCGATGGTGTGAAAGGCAGTCCTGACATTTTCAGGTGCTCCGTACGGCTAATGCTACAAAGAGTAGTGATGGCAAAGTGGGACCGGTCTGACTGCCACTCTCTCCAGCTGGGCAGCGTATGGGGACCAGAGTGAACAAAAAACCCACAGAAGGATTGTGCGATACAAGTGCTTGATCAGAGTGATAGTGTGCCTCGGTCCTGCTGACTGGAAATACCGCAGCTCTGAAAGCAGAAACGACTCTAAACTGTTGCTCAGTTCACAAGCCGGGAGGCCAAGGGAGAAAACTAAGATAGCCCGTAGCAGAATCACCTGCATGAACATTTAAACACCCAACATGCATCAATGTCATGGCCACAAAGCAGAGTAGAATGAAGTCGGACCCACATAACTAACTTAAACTCGCTCAGGTAGCAACAGTAAGGGCAGAATCACTGCCAGGCTGTGTATGCAGTACCGTTTCTATACATTACAGAGAGAGCTATACTTACGATCATTATCGTGAATAATTTGGAAGTTTTTCACTGAGGCCTGTGTGACTCGACCATGGAAATTTAAAACATAGGACTGGGTGTCATCATTCCAGACTGGTGTTTTGTTATGCAGCTCAATGACACTCTCTGTATTTTTGTTCTGCCATCTTGCAAGAAGTGTCTCATGTTCCTGCACACACCACGGATACACACTTCAGTTTAACACTCTCACAAGACAAAAAAGAGATTCACTCACAAAAAAAAACATTCATAAATCCTAGCCCAAAGACTAAACTGTCACCCTCCACCCTCAAAGCAGCAGCACCAAATGAAACAGAGAATTTTGAGTATCTTACTACAAATGTGCATTCAAGTCCTTTCCGCAGCTTGGAAAAGGTTAGTTGTATCTTTTGTTATCAAAATACATTATTATTTGTAGTGCTTTTGTGAGTCACAGAACCAGTCACACATCCCATTGTTCTGCAATTGTTCAGATACTGGTTTTTTTAACCTCTAAACCTTCAGAAATGCAAAAAAATCAACTCTAACTGAAACAGAATTCAAGTAATTTTTATTGCTGGCTGATGGTATGACTTACATTTCGTGGTCTGATGGAAACTCTTTCGTGGTCCATATTCATTCCTGGTATAATCACACTCATTTTACGAGGTCCTTTAAACCCCAAGACATTTGTCTCCTAAAAATGTTTAGAAAAGAGTTCATCATGTTCTGTATTTGTAAAGTTAATTTCCTCAACAGAGAGACACAGTGGCAGCCTAGGGAACTTATTTGTTAGTCAACTCAAAAAAACATATTGAAACTCCTACCTTCACTGGCACTGCCAAACATTCTAGCTTTGTCTTAGAAGCTCTGACAACAGGAAAAATGTAAATAGAGAGGTTTCCAAAAACACTCCTAGCATTGGCTGCCAGCAACCTTAATATGATTTTTTTAAAAAAATCCCTTTGTTAAAAAAGGATATGAACTAACCAGATTGCTTGGCTATTGCTAGATCCCCAAATAAAGTAGTTGTAATTTAAAAACCATAAAATGCAGTCACACATTTTGATGAGAGACAAAATTAAATATATGGGACCAACTCCATTTATTCCAGAGCCAGCACAAAAGCAAACAAGAAGAAGCTGCCAGTAGCAGCATCTGTTAGCAGTGCTGTGGTTTTCAAAGTCTTCAGATATGTTATGCTTAGAGATGAGCACGGTAAAAAGCAAACACATTAGCTGAATGCAAATTTTCACGCTATGAAGGCAGGGAAAATAAAGAAATAACATGGGCAGCAAAAATAAATCCATGGAAAATGCAAGTTCTTCCATTAAACATGATTTGATGCCTTTCCGACCAGCTTTTCACAAAAGCGCTCCAGTATCACACTATCCTCTCAAAACACAACCACTAAAATCTAAATAGGCCTAAATCTTATTTTTATCTGAGGCTTTATTTTTTTTTTTCCCCACAGAAGCAATGAGGGACGAGTATTTCAGTAAGTCATCATCTACTTTTGAAAAAGTAAAGGGCGATATTTTCCAATCCACTCAGTAAAACCTGATTGCCTATTTTAGCATTAACTCCAGTAAATGAAACAGTGACACCATTGAAAGTCCATGTCCTCGTGTTTTGTGCTCCTTTGGTTTTTGTTGGTTTTGGTTTTTGGTTTTTTTTCAGTCACATGCATTTTTTTTCCCATCTACCTTTCCCAAGTGAAGGGTTGTGGACACACACTAAGGAATCTCAGGAAGGAAATTCCCACTGGCGCTATTCCCAGCAACATACCACAAGATGCCAAGAAAGGGACACCCTCAGGCTCCAGCTGCTGTGGCTCTACCACTGGGACATTTAGAAGTTTCATATTCAGATGTCTCTGCTTTTATATATTTAATTAAAGTCTCCTGATTTTAAGGAACACTAAACTTTTTAAAACAGCTCTACTTTTGCAAGTAAAAATCCATGCATCTCAACTCACTTTGAACATCTGAAAATATCTGCCTAAAATTTACTTGTGCAGAAGTTTTATCATCCATCAGACCTTTGAAATAACTTTGGTTGTTTCAGCAAACCATCTGGAGATTTTACACAACTCATTAAAGTTTTTCATGCATGCAAGAAAAATTCCACTGAGTTATTTTACTGAATACTCTTGAAGCAATCCAGGTGTATTCATATATCTTCATAACCCTGTACATCAATGGGAAGATTATACCTCTTTTCTGAATCATTTATGTCATGGTCTTTGGCAGAGCAAAACAATGTTATCAGTTCAGTTGGAAGCATATACTTGGTTCTGCATCATGGCAAGACTCAAACAAAAATGACTGCCAGCAGATTTTGTAAGCAGGAGAGACTCAGCACAGCAGAGGACAATTTCTAAGAAAAGATTCATGCTTATGCTTATTTTCTGCTAACTACTGACAATTTTTGTCTTCTCTGCAATGACATACAAGCTTTTCTTCTCATCAAGCTGCAGTTATGCTATATACAATTAATTTAGACGCTGACTGGTTGAAGACATCGTTCAAGGTAAAATTAAATAATAGCGCTGAATCACTTCCTTCCCAACAAGCAGTATTATCACTCTGAAACAACAGGAATATATTCTTTAGATTTACTCAGAAACACTAAAATGAATGCTTCTGCCAAATGATAAGGGAATGGTTTCTAGTTGCACATTACATCAATCACCAGTTATATCAAATGTCTTATTGGCAAATGCTACCCTTTTGCTAAAATCAAGGTACACAACTGAAATTCTACAAACACGGAATACATGAGGAAAACAGTAGGGACAAAAGAGAAGCTTTAATTAAAAGCAAACCTTTCCAATCTGCTTGCATCCAAATAAAATTAATTCCCCGTATCTCCTGTCTCATTCCCTGCTTCTCTTTTATTTCCATCCTCCACTATTTTGTGTGTGTAAATTCAAGAGTACAAATGGCATTATTAGGGGAACACAGGCCAAATTCTGATTTCACGTCATTTTAATGACACTGACAGTCTTGGTTTACAGTAAGGGTTGTTAGCTGGCAGAGCCCTGTTGACTCAACCAGCACGCCAATGATTTAAATAGGCTGAGGACTCGGCCCAGGATTGCTCAGAAGCCGCGCAATCTGCCTTAGCCCAACCTGTAAGCTGTTCTGTGAGCGTGCGTCACGATAAACTGGACTGAAAGAAGACAGAGCCTCTCCCTAGTGTTGCTTTTTAAATCGTACACACTTTTATAAAATTACGTGAGCATTTTGCTACGGTGGCAACAGCTGCCATAATAAACGCAGCAAGGTGCGTATCGCGGCAGCTCCCAGGAGATTCACTATTGAATTACCCCGGTTTTCTTTCAGCCACTTCCCTTTCTGGACTTGATTCACACAGCTGCGCCTTGTCCTTAATACCTCCTGTAGAAACGATCATTCCATAGAAAGCCCAAACCACAGAACCCACTACACTGGAGCACAATGCAGGTGACTGAGGCCAGAGCAGAAACACGTAGTTTAATTGCTTTACCGAAGCCTGAGTCACACCTCAGAATATCAGCTGAGCACCCTGCCTGCAGAGTCTGAAGCAAACTGAACGTTGAGATACTATGGATATAAAGGAATCCAGCACAGAACATCCTGGTACAAATGGTACAGTTACACCTCACTGCTTCTGGATAAATTTTGCCAAGCGATTCTGAAATCAGCCATTAGGTGCTGCTGCAGGTTTATTAATACGCTAGTCTGCCACCCGCGGGGAGAGTAAAAATGGTTAACAGCACCCGATAAATCTCCATCCTTGCACCAACTTTATTCCTGTTGCTTGAAACGTGCCCCAAGGTGAGCTCCACGATGAGAGTCCTCAAGACATTTATCCCACAGTTAACAACAGATGTATCACCAGCTCCTGCCTGTATAAACTAGATCTGCTGAGATGATTCAGCAGGTCAGGTGCAGTAGGTTGGTGGAAGGGGTACAGCTTGCTCTGCAGATGGGCACTTGGTTGGATGAGCCAAGAGACACTGAGAGCCATAGCGGTGCTTTCAAAGTATTGATTATTATAGTTTTTGTTGCAGGAAAAATCCTAAGGCAGGAATTAAAAGGACAAGGGTGTTTTGGGAGTGCTCTTTCTGGCATTCTTTGCTGTGGTTCTGCTGCAGCCAGGAACAATAATCTCACTTTAGCAAACCTGGCTAGTAACAAAATACCATCCCGATTTCCTTTTGTCCTCTTTCCACAGCACACCTGCAAGCCTGCTGCCTTTCTCCATCAGTATCAAAATCTCAATGGAATGAGTCATTTTCTTATACAAATGTATAAGTTTTAAACTGCTCATTTCAAAATAGACATATAAAAGCAGCTTATCTTAGCCACATTCTCCAAACAGTGGCCATGGTTCTGTTCTTTCCAACACTCACACTTCTAATCACTTCTGCTGACAGCAACTGAGTTTTTTATTTGGTAACATTAATGGTTCAAACGTCGTCGTTGTTGACTTCAACAAGCAATGCCTAAATTCTTCAATGTATAACTTTTTTAAACTGTTTTTTTGGTTTTTGCCTTGTATTTCCAGTTTACACCAGAAGATTAGTTGCCTGGCTCCAGCAAATGCCCTCCTATATAAACCAGTAAAATTACCTTTATTAAACAGGTAAGTTCTCCTAGGTTCCTACAGAAACTTCAGTCAAACTCCAAACGGACATCAAATCCTGGACTCTCTTGTTTAAACTCAGCTGGATTTTCTGAAATTCTCAGAGTTTCAAATCCAACAGGAATGGAGGGATATGTGTGTGTCTGTCTGCAACTGTAGGCCATGTGCCTGAATAATAGCACACATGAACAAACCCACTATTTATACCATATTCACAGAAAAACTGCATCCTAAGCAGCAGGAAAAGAACACGTTAACAGCTAATGTTGCCGCCCTTCAGTGTTCTCAGCGCTTTGCATGTGTGATACACATCCTTTGCTTTCCTTTTCATGTGCCGAAATCTTCCAGACACATTGCCCCCCACAACCTGAAGCTGACCTTTCCAGGAATGCATCCTGTGCGTACGCAGGGTATATGCTGGGACGGCTGGACTTTGGTCTGACAGATTTCCAGGCTTCCTTGATTAGAGCTGGGCAGGAACTTTTCAGAAAAGTGGTTCCTGGGTATTTTTGTCGAAGTTGTTGATTTGTGAAAACAGAAAACTTTCTGTAGCAGTGTACATACTGATTTTGACTGGAAGAGTTTCTTGAGCCCAGAGATTTCTGGACAGAAAGAATACTCTCACCAAAGTAGTTTGTCATGCAGTAATGATGAAAGAGCAGCAATTGTGTTTCAAGTCTTGATTGTCTGCACTGCTCCTGACAAATGCTATTTACTGTCCTAGAAGAGGCTGGTTTCTCTCATTCAATTGAATTTTGGATTTTGTTTGGGGGTTGTTTGTTTTTTTCCTGGTAAAAAGGAATTTTAGAGTCTTTATCCCAGTCTCTCAGCCACTGCTGCAGACGTAGCTGTCCTGTGGTTTGGATCAGAGAGGTCGCCTCCAAAATGCCATTACAAATGATCATACTTTAGTGCAGTAATTCCGTGTGCACAACTCTTTCCAGTTCAGGAGGCTTCCTCGGATAGTGCCTGCAGGCTGTGAAGCATCCTACCCCTTCCAGAGGGTTACGTCAAAGCTCCAACACCTTCTGACCAAAGGTGAGAACTGGGCAACCTGGTTCTGTGCACGTTTTTCACCTCTGCTTTCCACTGAATTTCCTGGTTTCTCTAGTGAAGATCAGCTGTTTGATTACATCAAAGTATGAATGCTGATTTACATAATCATAAGCGCGAAGGAAATTCAGTGTGCTATTTCAGCAACTGAACTGCCCTTTCTTGCGTTTTTTGCCTGTGAGCAGTACTTACATAACAAATAGCAGCTAGCTCCTGACGCAGGGTACTCGCCTCCAGGCTTGATGTTGTTTTCATTGGATTTACTCCATTGTCATAAACTGTAAACTTAGTTCCCATAAGATTTGATCTATCAAAAAAATGGAAAATCCAGTCACCATTTGTCAGTAATGCTGCCCAAGACATCTATCCTTTACTGCATTGTAGCTCCAAAGGAAAGACAGATAATATCCAGTACAAATAGTTGTTAATTCTAATCGCAACCAAACAGCAACTCCTGGATTAAAGGCCATAACAAAAATGTAAAGGTACAGTACAGCAGAGTATACTAAAAGTCTCTTATCATTACACTGGAGACTTCTCATGACATCTTGCAAACTAGTAAATTCAAGAAAGCAGTAAGGAAACACCCAGGTGGGGTTATTTTGTTTGCTTGCTTGGTTTTTAAAATATGCTTACTCTCTACAAAACTGTCTGCTTTCTTACCTGACTACTAACTCTATTAGAATACAGACAGTAACTTTCATAAAGTTATATGTAAGAGCAGTCTTTCCTACTTAAATGGAAATCACAGCAAGGAGTGCAAAATACAACTTGGAACATACTAAAACCACATTATCCTCATTCTGTGTCTGCACTGCAACAAATAGCACACGAAGTTCCAAGATCCACACAGGCAAATGGCAATTAGCAACACAGTCCCTTTCCTCAGGCACAGACCATCTAAATGTACATTGAGAGGCTCCATGTAGTTATCAACAACAGACTGATGTATGATGGGGTGACAGACAGAAAAGAAACACGTGGTTCTGAAAGAACTCCACTACTTGTAAATAACTCTAATTAGGATCTTAAGCAACGGGCAAAGCCAAAGAGATTTTCAGATTGTGTAACAGGCAGAACTTCCATTCCAAGGCATTGATATCAATGAGGGCTAGACACAATCTACTCATGCACTTCTGAAAATCCCATTAAGATAAGTTGTGCTCGTATACCCTTGAGAATCTGGCCTTTGAGCATTTAAGAGCTTCAGTCCTGCTGACTTTCAATAAAATGTGATCTTGTAAGTACTTGAGATGTTTTGAAAACATGCCTTGGATACTGGTGAACTTTAAGACCATTATCGCATGATGTAATCAAGCCTCTAATTAAGAAGTCATAGTGGCTTACAGGCTTCTTAATTTCAAATGGACTTGATATTAGATAAAGAAAATTCTTAGATGTATCAGTCTTTACCTCAGTTTTCCAATAAAACTCTCTCCACCCCGAGACAGGTCAGTTGGGTCTATGGAGATGAGGTAATTAGAGGTTTTACTCTTCTTCCGTTTCCTTCCAGCTAACAGAAACACCTAAGCAGTGCAAAAAGACATATTCTAGAATGCCCAAGGGGTTAGCACACACCACTTCCTGCTTTGATATAACAAAATCATAGGCAATTTTTCTGTCTTCCAGCATTATTAGCAAAGTAACAGGAGGTCTCCTGGGACTTAGCAAAACCAGATAAAAAACTGGAAAGGGAAAGTGACTTCTCAACCACTCCAGTCCATTATTTATGGTTTAAATTATTAAAATTTTGTTAAATGTTTCATTCTAAGTTGCTCTGGCTCTTCCAGTTGAATTGAAAATAGATGCTTTAGAGGCCACAGAATGCGGAGAGCCCCAAGTGCTGACTGTCACATAAAGGTGCTATGCATGGATTATTTAAGGCCAAAGATTAGACATATGAAGAAAGGCAGTAGAACAAAGTGATACTATTGTTTTGCTTTTGGAAGACTGTAGGGAAGATCTCAGTGAAAGGCAAAATATATTTAAGATATAAGACTATATTTTCTCTGTAAGACTTCTTCAGACTTTTAATAACTTTTTTCATATTCAGATGCAACTGGTATGCCATTCAAGTTATTTTATGACCTTTTTACCCTGCTCCCTTTCCAAGTGGAGGTAATAAGTAGGGTACATCCCTCGGTCCATTCCCTTCTTGTCTCTTGTGATTCTGCATTTGACAGTGACACCCTGTGGAGCAGGTCTTACGGCAAATTCCTCCAGGTCATCGACATCTATGAGAGGCTCATTTGTGGAAGGACTGGGGGCTGAGGCTGCTTCCTAAAACAGTAAGCAAAACTCAGGTTTCCTCAACTTTGATTTACAAGGTTATAATTACAAAGGAATGACATTTGATAGAAGCTGCACTTTAAAAAAAATAAAAACAATGGACATATTGCCTTCTGATTCCTCAGCAGCCTTGAAGGCAGCTTATTAAGCTAAGGATCTCTCCTCATCCAACCAGTCAAGCTCTTGGCTACCAAAGGCCGAAGGAGCAGTTCCCTGCGTTGGTGATGCTCAGCATACAGACACATCTGGCAAAGCAGAACAGGGTGGCTGCACAGGCAGAGTGCTGTAATGTTACAATGCAAACCCTGGCTCCCACCTTCCCATCTCACTACACTTCTTTTTTCAGAAAGGCCATACTCAAAGACAGTGATGGCCTTTGATGAAAGGAAGACACAGGATAGGGAGAGATAGGTCAAGCTAGATAGAGATATAACAGAGATGAGAAGTCAGTGCAGTATATAAAAAAGTGGGGCACCATCAACTGGTTTAGCAGGAGCTGGTGATTTAGAATATTTGAACAAGCCAGAGTCTTATTTTATGTTCGGATGGTAGCAGCAAGAACAGGGTGGGAAAATGCTCAAAAAAAAGGCAACAGAAACAAAAGATCCTTCTGAGCACCTGCAACAGGCGGAAAGGTAAATATTTACTGTTTACCTTTCTCTTCATTCAAGTTTAGACAATATTTGCTATCCTTTTCCCTAAGTCATTACTTTCATTGCTTGCTCCTGTGGACCCTGAGAGCTATCAGAGTAAATGACCTTGGAGATACTCCAGTGCATATTAAAAACAAACTCAGCAAGCCAGGCCTATTCTGACTGCACTCTGAAATCACGCAGTACAGAGCAGCCTGCCTGCTCCCCCTTTGGCACTCACCCCTTACCTTATTGGATTTCTTGCTTGTGGCAGAGCCAGGCCGGGTGTTACTGTTTAACTGTGAAGAACTGGAGCTGTCTTCATCTTCCTCATCTTCTTCCTCATCAAAATTCATGCTGCTTGAAATGCCTGAGGAGAAAGCAGTGCACTTATATGAAATACTAATACATTAAAGCTGTCTATACTTGCTGTAAAACATCACTTATTATACTGGTGCACCCTTAGGCTCATATGTACAAATATGTGAGTGAGTCAGTACCTGCCCTGAGAAGCCAAAACATTTCAGCAAATGAGAAAGGAAATATCATGGTTTCCATTTCACAGAGAGTATCGAGTTACCCAGTGATAACAGGAGCAATATCCAGCTAGGAATTAAATTCAGATCTTCTTCATCCAATCAAGAACTTCAAACGCAACACAAAATCTTAAACCTGAAATTGGAGCTGAGTCGACAACCTATCACAGCCACTTGGAAACCTTAACAATTAAAATATGAACCCTTCCACAGCACACTTTTAACTGTTCCTATGTGATCTGATGAAGAGCAGATCTTAGACTGAGAAGAAACATTCACATCAAGGAAATGTTCTCATGCATATTTATTTAATGTAAAAAACATTATCAGCTCAGGCCAAAGGAACTGCCTTACAGCACTTAAAAATTTGACTTTACAAGAATTCAAAACCTCAGACATTTCAAAGGGAAACACAACTTTGAACATCAAATAGGACTTAACAGCAGAAAGCATCAATGGTGGGACATTCGCCAGGTCTAGTTTCTCTAGGAGTATCATACAGATGAAGCCACCCTGTATTCAGGTTCAAGTTCCACATACTAGAGGCTAACTATGCAATATTTTTTCCTAAAAAAAAAAAAAAAAAAAAAAAAAAGAAAGAAAACAAGGAAAAAAAAGAAAACATCTGGTCCAGAATTTCCACTATAGGTAAGTCCAATGTAGAAGGATAAATGAAATGCAAAGAGTTCCAGAGCCAGGCAGCATGGGCATAATTAACTTTTTCCTTCTGTACTTACCAGGAACATGATCCAGGGCGACAAGACTGGATTGGGAGGTGGAAGAGGACCAGGATGTATTTGCATGGGGATCTGGGAAAGGAAAAAATCCATGGGCTTGATTCTGCAAACCCTTAATTGAGTGAACAAGCCTAACTTGCCAACAGGACTCTGCACAGGGCTAAAGGCTTACTGGATGGGGTCATAATGCTGCTGCCCGAATTCTCAATTATGGACATTTTATCTTTCTGCACAATTAAATTCACCTTCTACCTGCTTATACCTGCTGTCACCTTCTTTTTTAGCACTTTGAATAAAGTTAAAAAGCCCTGGATCCCAGAGCTGAAGCTTCAGAAAACATCCTCCATGCTAAATGGTTGTGCCACAAACCCTTCTGTGCAAGATGCACCCTGCATGGTAGGGTTTTGGCCTACTTTTCAATTCTAACACACAAAAAATATAAAACTGATCAACACAAGTATTCTACACAGATTCTACACAAATATTCATTCAGTAATGTTGAAAAAAGTATTCAGACTCATATTCAGATGGCCTAAATTCTACCTAAATCCCTGTGCCCAGTGTGTCCTCATCATTTTTCTCCGGGTTTCTAAATGGTTATTCTGGGAATTCCAGGGATGTGCATAGAGACTTTCATGTAGCTTAGTCCTTTGGAATATGAGATTGGTCTGCAACAAGCAGAGACTGAACCAAACTAATGTACAGAAATATAAACATTAGAGATAGTATCAGTAATGGTTTTCTTCAGTTCAAATTTTGGAATGGAATGAGGAAAAAAAAAAAAAAAGACACCAAAAAAAGCATTTAAATACTTTTTATGTTATTGCTGCTTCCAATGACTTCAATGCATACCCCTTCAAAACAGCTTTTGACACCAGATGCACACTGGATAATGAAACACCACCAGAGTAGTAAAAGTGAGTGTATAAAAGTAAAACAGAAGCATATGCTTGTATTCCATTCAGCTGCACCATGAATGGTCTCGTTATCTGCTCCTTCTGTTCCCCGAGTCTGGACACACACCACACAGCACGACAGCAAAAAGTTTCAATAGGGTCTGGTTATGCAAGGGAGGTCTGAGTTCACAGGTCAACAGATATTTTCAAAGCCTGTAGAACCCACTCATTATTAATCACACACTCATTAATCACAAGCATTATTTCTTAATAATGACAACCATGTTCTAGTCAACTATGCAAGGGTATTACAGACAGTCCATCTCCTCAGCTGGCAGTTGTGCAATAAAACCCTACTTCATATGCACAGACATAATCAGTTTATTTCCACATCCTTGCTCACTATTTCACCACCAATATTTTGGTGGCGAAAACTCCATGCCAGCCTTAGAAAAGTCTGAACTCATGACCTGTGGGGAAGAATTCTTCAGAGAGCTCCTGTTTCATTTTTGAATCCAGAAATCAAATCTATTCTTTTCCTGTATCTCAAAACACTTGTAACTTCAGGTGGCAAAGAAGAACTAAGACCTAATTTTTTCATTCCAAGTCTTTACAGAGACATATTAGAAACTGATACATGTGAAGACTAAATGTTAGTTATTCAGTGTTAAAACTTACGGAAGTCTGGCTCTGTCCTAGTGACTCATTTGCCAGAGAGGAACTCTACATATTAAGACTTGGAAATCAAAAGGACAAATATTTCCTGCAGGAAGAAAAGGATTCTAGTACGGCAATTTCCAACAGATGGAGAAATCAAATAAAACATTTGCATTTTCTTGCAAGTGGCATATTCTTTTAACACTCAGGTGGCCTATAACCTCTTGACTCATAACAGAACTTGACTCGCTGGGGAAGCAGAGACACATGCTGAGAGAGGTTTCTCTCCACAAAGTTAGTGATGAAGAGCAAAATGGGCACAAATCAGGGCTATGCAAATCTGATGGGACTCAGCGTTTCCCATTAGGCCAATTAGCATTTATCTCTGTATTCTTCTCCTTTTGCTCCTGTTCCATGAAACAGAAGGACTGATATGAGACAGCAATTCTAAATGCTTTTCAGATGAACAGGGACATGCCAGTAAGGACAGGCCAAAAGCTGTGAAGTGGCAGTGGGAATCCACATGAAAAGCCCTAGCTCTACATAAAGTTTCCCATGAATATTGGGATACTCAAAACTTTCTAACAAGTCGCCTCCTCCTCTGCTGGTATCAAGGCAAACCATACATGCATAGCAAGAATATTTTATGGAGATGCTGCTACTTGCAGTCTTGTGTTAATACCTTTCTTTGTGTCTCACAGAGCATATCTCTGCTGTTAATAAAAATGAGTAAACCTCAGCATTCCCATTTTAAAAAAGCACTTCCCCCCAAACTTGAAGCATACTACTGGTCCACTCTTAGTAGCGTCTGTTCTGATCAGGAGTATACTCAAACCTGGTAAAAAAAAGGCGGTATCATATATGTAAGACTACGAAGAAACAAAGCAAAACAAAACCAAATCAAAACAAAAAAAACCCCCACCCACTGCCTCTATTAAAAAATAAACAAAAAATTAGGGAGAATAAAAATAGATCTTAACCTGGAAAAAACATCAAAAATAGAAGTGTCCCCAGAGTAAAAATCTGAGTGCTCTGACCTAATTTGAGAAGTCTGTTGATAGTTTTTAAGTCAATCAGCTTTAGTAAGTAGCGTGCCTGATGATTAAATATTCTGAGCCATGGTCTAAGGCAACACAATCAGCACACAGATCGGAACTTGTTAGTCATGCCAATACCCCTCTGACTCAAATGCCCAGGAAATACCACACTTGGAGAAAATCTGCCCATTTCAGTTGAAGTTGCTCACATCTGCAGAGTAACATCCCAGAAAAAATGAATTTAGTGAGAACTGCTCTGAAGACAAGAGGCGGGCATTTAGGTATGAATAGTCTATTCTAGATGAGTCAAGTTTGCACTTACATTTTGCTCTTTATAAACAAAAAGTTTATTCTTAAAGCATCAGAGCACTCTTGGCTTGAGCCATCTTTGCTTCAAAAGCTGTACACTGAAGAAGAACAAATCCAAAGCAAATGCCTTCAGAAAAAGCTTTGTGAGGATTTTAGGGGGGTTTTTCCTTCCTGCAGTTAATGTCTAATGAGAGATAATAACAGTGCAGGAAGGAAGAGATGGATGCATGAATGTGTACATACACAATCTACCTCCCAAATCATGCATGCCTCTAGAAAAAAAAAATATTCCAGAACATTTGAGGACTATGCATGGGAAATGCTGCAGAATACACAGTGCTGTAATTTTCAGCTCTTCAAGCATGAACATACATTATGAAAATGTGAACAATATTTAACTAACAACACAACTAAAATTAATATTCTAGTTTGAATGTTGCTATTCTGTACTCTTTTTTTAACCCTCAAGTAAGTGACTCCCAGAGCTGTACAATATAGAAATGAGAACAGATGGATATGAGCATTAGCATCTGCCTGGTACCTTAACAGCAGCACTGCACTGCAGATGGGAAAGCCACATCCCTGAAAGCCTGGAGAGTTCTTGTTCCTTGGGACAAGAAAGAACCTTTTTTTTTTTTTTTTTTTTTTTTTTGAGATAATAGCATACAGCCTAACATCCTCTGAGAAGAAGAAACACAGAGTAACAATCTCTACTTAGGGTAGGGCTGAGAGTGAGAATAGGAAAAGGAGTCAACATATATCAAGCAAGCAATGAGAACATGAAGGCAGCTTTGGCTACGTACCTTTTTTCTGCATTGCTGTTCTAAGGTCTTGTTTGCTTTGCTGTTGTTGGCCACTAGCCATTTTCTCTCCATCATCTTCATCGTGGCTAGACTGTCCAACAGTGAGAATCTGCACTTGACTTCCTATCTTCTGAACATCATCTTGAAAAGCAGCTGGGCCATCAATCCCTATCAGACAACAGCAAAAGCCTTAGCTGTCTTTGTGTCAAGAAGTTACTGAAAAGAGAATTGCTCACTTACAAAAAGCATCTTTTCTAAGAATCAGAGATCAGAGGTTCACATTCAATAATATTTCTAGACTTAAATAAGACTAAACTATGCTCCAGGGCAAACATCTTACTTCCCACATACTGCCCTAGACAATCTCCAAGAGGTGATCAGGATTTCACTGTTGCCCTCCTCATCCCCAAAGCATCTCATCCATGCACCAAAAACATTGAAAACTAAGCAGAAGAAAAATTCACTGGAGAAGATTGACAAAGAAAACAGATGCAGCTTTCATAATGACACACAACTGGTCCAGAAACAGATAAGTCTGAGTCCCAGATTCTGCCATATCCCCTAATAAACAGCACTGCTATTATGAAATGATGCTTCAAACTTTCAGAAATCTGGAAAATTCACAAGTAGATCCAGCAGTGTATACAAAAGGAAGAGCAGCATGTTAACATGCCCAAATAAGCCTAGAGTTAGTAAATTGCTATACAGTTAAAACATCAGAGTGAAACTACAAAGATTATATATATTCCCTGGAACCTCCATCCTCTGAGATGCTCAAATCCCAGTCAGGCACGGTCCTGGGCAACCTGCTCTGAGCAGGGGCGTGGGACCAGACAGTCCCCAAAGGCGCCTTCCAGCCTCAGCCATGCTGTGATTCTGTGACTTCTGATGACAGCCAGAAAACTATTTACCTCCTCACGGCTGTAAATCACCTCTGAAGACAAAAAAATTAAAATACAGGGAGGGGTGGGGTGGGGTGTGTTCTTATCACAAGCTAACTTCATTTTTTTCTTCAAGACAGCAAGTTAAAACACTAGATTGCAAATATACTTCAGTTCTTAGTTAAGACTTAGTGCTGGTATATATTACTAAATTAGCTATGTAAAAATGTGCTTTTGCGCCAATAAAAATGGTAATATTATCAGGTACAGATATAGTAAATAACATAAGCCTGTATACTGTTGCTATTCTGAATTTTTTGTTAACAAGCAAGCAACATTGTGGAGAATTAGCAAGCATTGCAAAGAGCTAGTTCAGTAACAGAATATGGTGCTTCTCACACCAAACAGAGCTGAATAAATCCTGTAAGAAGGAGTTGTAGGGATTGGGATTTTTTCAGACTGTGATCTGTAGCAGAAGTCTCCAAGAATACCATTTCAACCCACTTTGCCAGCAGCTGTCAACTTGCATTAAAAGACAACTGAATTATACATTTAGCATGCCTAACTGTACTTTGCCATACTTGCTGTCACTGCCACTGCGATACGAAGCGTCAGTGGAAAAGAGAGTGGTTCACACCCTCAGGAACAGCACTGGCTCTGCAACCTAACAAGATGCAGTCCAACACTGCAGAAGTATTAAATTCACAGAGTTCAAGACCACAAGGCATTACTGACTCATCTGCATCACACAGACCCTTATCTGACCATTTCTGCACCAACCCTGTAAATTCTGATTTACTTACAGTAAAACTAACAACCACCACCAAAAACAAATAAACAGTCTGTCCATCCAACCTTGAAGGACTAAGTAAAGTCCATGGAAATGTTTCTCTCACCTTGGCAGGATGACAATTTCAGACAAAAGCTCTGTGTGATGCCGAACAAATGGTATAATTTCCTGTGTTGCAGGTATAACATGGCAGTGAACAGAATAGCCTTTTTCTTAAATGTTATGTCAGGATAAGCACTACAGTAAAGATGCTCTAGAACAGACAGGTAGCTGCTCAGATCCGCTGCAGTATTTTTAACAGCTTTAACCATATTAACCATTATCATTAAAGGGGCTGCCTAAAATTAGGTTCTTACCTAACACTCTGAATTTCAAAAGTGTTAAGCATCCATGAGTTTAACAAGATGCTCTTAGCTCATGCATCTCTATCTAGCGCCTTAGTAAGCTTTAGATGATGATAACCTAATTTTGAGAACCCATTTCAAAATGAACAAAACACCTTAATTATTCTTCTTCAAAGCAGACATTGATCTGCAGCAAATGAAATGCCTCTGACAGCATTAGACATTGCACTGAGGCTGCTTTTTCCTGATGTCTGCAGAACATCTGCACTCACATCCCATGCTGTCAGGAACATCACGTATTATTAGGCACTAGGACAAAGGCTACACTGGCAGGTGTGCCGGTTTTGGCTGGGGTAGAGTTAATTTTCTTCACAGGAGCTTGTATGGGGCTGTGTTTTGGATTTGTGCTGAACTCAGTGTTGCTAACACAGGGATGTTTCAGTTACCCCTGAGCAGGGCTTACACAGAGCCAAGGCCTTTTCTGCTCCTCACCCCACCCCACCAGCGAGGAGGCTGGGGGTGCACAAGGGGTTGGGAGGGGACACAGCCGGGACAGCTGACCCCAATGACCCAAGGGATATTACATACCATGTGACATCATCCTCAGCATGTAAAGCTGGGGGAAAAAGGAGGGTACATTCAGAGTGATGGCATTTGTCTTCCCAAGTAAACGTTATGTGTGATGGAGCCCTGCTTTCCTGGAGATGGCTGAACACCTGCCTGCCCATGGGAAGTGGTGAATGAATTCCTTGTTTTGCTTTGCTTGTGTGTGCGGCTTTTGCTTTACCTCTTAAACTGTCTTTACCTCAACCCACGAGTTTTCTCAGTTTGACTCTTCCAGTTCTCTCCCCCATCCCACCAGGGGGGAAGCAAGCGAGCGGCTGTGTGGTGCTTAACTGCCGGCTGGGGTTAAACCACGACAGCAGGTCACGCTTTTAGAGAAGAAAAATCAATTTCAGTATTCTGAAGAGTACATCACTGGTAGAGTGTGTTATTAAGCATTATGAATGGTTCCACTGGTGACCCCAATTAAGGGAATGGAAGATGTAGCCAGACAGAGAGGGGGGAAAAAAACCCCACAAAATCAAAAAGAACCTCTGCTGCATTAGAATACTGTAGATGGTTCATGGCAAATGCAGCATTAACTATTTAATATTTGTGTGTGCACACATCTTTGCAGCTATATATGCATGTGTAAAATGGTATTAAATGCAAGCATACATACACATTTCTTTTTTCTGTATCACAAGACATAAGTGTATCTTTGTAAGTCATAGTTCAAAAGGCAGCTTTACCATCACCAATCTAATGTCTGAAAACACTTCCCAGTTTGTGATACTCAAGGTGGATCTCTCGCTATGTTCTCACTTTCTTTGCCTCGCTGACTCCTTTCCACCTACTTACTGGAAGGACGGTTCACTGTGCAATAAAACAAACCATTCATGTCCATAGTTAGAAGTTTGTGAGTTTAAGGGTCAGAAGAGGCAAAGAAGTTGAGAGGGCTGTGCCAAAAAGAAAGTCTTTATTGCTACGGTCAGCATTTTCTACAGCTTTTCCCAAAAACCAGGTAGAAAAAAAACCTGAGAGAGATGTCCTTGAATATCTGCCAGGAAGAAAAGGGAATTTTTGAGAGGTAACTGCGAAGGTGGGCAGGGAGGAAAGAGGAAGACTGAAACAAGCCCCAGAATACCAGTCCCTTCAGTAAAGGCCTTCTGGAAAACTTTGACATGGTCATGTCTCAGATGAAACCCAGCAGTACCAGAAAGGAAAACAATGAAAAAAATGCAACAGAAAATTTGCATTTACTGGCATTTCCATCCTATAAACTACTATTTATCAATGCCTGTATTCTGTTAGCACCTAAAATCTTCTGGACGATATTTATAAATAGACACTACCATGCCCTTAAAAGCTGGTAATCTAAACTACCATGTAGAATGTTTTTAAACTGAATTCATCTAAAAATCTAAGAAATCAAAAATACATTAGGTGGACATGCACTTAACTTTGATTTCAGGTATGGGATTTTTAGATATGATTTTTTTTCTTTTGCTTTAAACACACAAAATGTTAACTATCTACACAAAAAAATATAAATAAAAATCACAAGATCCAGGTCTGGAATAAGGGGAGAGAGAAAAAGGTATGGGAAAAATAAAGAGAACTGCTTCTGAAAGCCTTGGGAAAGGAATAAAGTGGCAAAATTTTGCTTGGTGTTTATGATGTATGAGAAACAAATCTAAGCTTTTGTGCATTTTATGATACCACATTATGCTTGTTTGAAACTTGAGCTTCCAAAGGATAGACCAACAACCCAAAATCCATTCAGTCTCGCTGGATTTAGTAATGACAATACATTTTGAGGATATGAAGTTGAGACCTTGTTTCATTGTTCCAAGCCAGCAATTAAAGGAAATCCCTTTATGGGAGGGTCACCAAGTATATATTTCTCTATCCTACATCCCCAGCAGCTTTCCGCTGAACAGTTTCCAACCATTTTGATATGTCCCATAGATAGATATTAAAATTAATATAGATGAGCCATCTCAATTCTACTAGATATGGTTATCAAATTTCCTTCTGATAAACTAAGCAAATACAGACTACATGGGAGGGAGGCTATAGATCCTGAAGTATATCCAGTATCTCCCTCCTCCTTGGCCCTACAGATCTAGACATTGCTTTGGGGTGGGGTTGTTTTCCCACACAATAGCACCAGTAGAGCATTACAAGTGCAGTTCTGGGTATCCATTTGAGCCTCATCCATTTTTATTTCAGCTTCACAATCCTCAAAATGATTTTGCATAAAAGAAATACACTTCCTAACCCTGTTTGCAAGTGGGAAACTAATAGTATAGTCATGCTGAACGCAAGGCTTAGATCAGTCTGTTGAATAGTCGCTGTCTAAACCCAGAATCTGTAACAGAATAGGTCCGAGTGGAACTTCCTCTCAAAACTGGACAGAAATTATGCATTTCCAGACACCCCATCAGAGAAATTCTCAAAGTCATCACCAGCTAATGACACTATAATATTACAGCCACATAAGAAAAGTAAAGAGAATAGGCCAGAAAAGCATTTTTGATTATTGCATTGCTCAAGAGATAATCAAGAAAGAGTATTTAAAACTTTTAGGTGGCAGAGGGGTGGGGAGAGAAGGTCAAATGGGAGGAAAAGACTACGTACTACCAAGCTATGTATGCCCAGATAAAGTTCAGAGAGGCAGCCGATACATGCGGCCACCACTTACAGATGGGCACGAGACCAAACCTGAGAAAAGATTTTGCTATCTGACAATAGCGCATGATGCACAATGGTAGTCTTGAAAAAATTAGTTAAAGTATGTGACAAACTACCCAGCAGCAAATTACAGGCATAAGCATAGTGAGTCAGCTCTCCAAAACATTATTTAAGTATTTGACTGTATACTACATGAATCCCCAGTAATTGGATCCTGCAGGAAAAGAATCTAATTGTATTTATACACATCATGTTCCCCTCTGCATGTATTTATACATGCAAACATTTTGCTGTGAAAAGATTTTCAGCAAATGTTATTTCCTCTTGGTTCTTTTACATAAACTTCTAAGTACAGGAAAGAATGATTAACTGATTATTTACAGAGAGTCTTTACTGCTCCTAGGACACCATGAAAAGAGAGATTTCTAAATTATTTGAAAATTACTATTATAATAAATTAAGAATTTCTTCATAGGACATTTGCAAACTAAGAAAGAAACTAAAAAGAACATCAGAGAGAACTAATTCATCTCAGTGATTGAATGGCAACCCAGATTACACATCAGGAAAGGAATATAGCGTAGAAAACAAGAAAACATCCCTACTTTACAAATGAGGAACTGAAGGATATAAAAATTCTTGTTCTCATTTTATAAAGCATTTAAGACACAAATTCAACATGTGAAGTCAGGCATATTGCTCACAGACTAAGTTTTAAGAATATTCTTAAGCCCTTTGCAGATCAGATCTGAAGAGCTGACTGAGGTCAGGCAGGAGGTCTCTAGAAGAGAAAAATCTCAAGACGCATTTTCTGACTCAGTTGCATACAACAATGCTTCTACAACAGTATGTCCTTGCTGTCAGCAAATGCAGGCACACCAGAAAATTTTCTCTCTCTCTCTTTTTTTTTTTTTGGTAAAATGTGCCTTTGAGGGCAAGATTACCAGGTTAGACAAGCCACTGGTCTGACACAGAAGTCATATCCAAGTGGATAACAGTCAAGGTTGCGGCCAGCAGCAACGCTGCAATTGCAATTGCTCTTCAAGAACACTGCAGAGCAGCTCTTCCTCCAGCGTAGGGATGGCAGCGTAACCCTTCAAAGGCTGGCTGGCCTACTCCGAGGTCAAAGACACAGAGCTTGTCCTCAACGAAATCTGTCCTCATTAGACTGACACCAGAACAAATAAGAGTTTCCGTCCTTTAAAGAACTTGGCTTAGAGCAAACCCTGCTTCTGCTTTTATTGTCCCAAGTGATCTACATTTTTAAATTAAAAAGACAACACAACAGTTGATTTTTTTTTTAAATCTGCATTTATGAAGAAGCATGACCACTAAGTATAATAACATTTCCTTCCAGAACAGTGATACAAGAAAGTAGTATTGCACAAACCAGTAAGTGAAAAAGGTTCTTTCTCAGAATGATTGCTTAGGAAGCTCTAATAAAATGGCTAGAATGAAATATCATGAAATTACATCTTCTAGAAATTTAGAACTCCATTGCTTCAAAAAGAAATAAAAGATTTCTCTCTCTCTCACACACACACACAGAGACAGGTGGGTGAAACTCTCCTCAAAGTCAATTTACTGAAAAAGTAGAATGTTTAAAGGGGGAAAAGCATTTTTTTGGTCTATTTTTAGGACTGAATAACCTTAAGTATTGTAGCTGTTAATATTTTGTAAGCCATTTCCCACTATATGACTGTTCTCATAGGGGCTGCACATCCACTGATATGGGCTCAAGCAATTGCAAAATCACAAAGGGATTTGTTTATAGGGAAAGGGGGCAAAGAGAAATATTTTTTTTTTTTTTTAGGAAAGGACCTGTGGAGGTGATTTAGTCCAAAATTCCATCCAAAAGAAGGACTATCGCTAACACCAGACCAGGTCACTAACAGCAAGTGCTTGAGCACCACGCTCTGCACTCACTTTGATGAAATCTAGAAAACTGTAGCAGGAACTGTACTTTCATAAATCTCTATCCTGAGGAGGCCAAAATGACTTCTTCACAATCAAGCTCATGTGTTGCCAAAGCACAGCCTGAAAAGGTTGTCAGATCTAGAAATAACAGGACTTTTCTTAGTGGAAACTCACTTATTGTTCCTCCTACCCTTTCTCTAATGCACAGGGAAGCCGAGATAAACCTACTTTACATGAACTTCCCGCCCTCCATCAGAAAGGAAGTGTTATAGTGAGAAATGATGCTTCTCATCCAACAAATGGTGCTGCTCTCTTAGTCAGCCAGCGTTAATGTAGTTCCTTGCTCTGTATAAAAATGGGACAGGATGCACAAATCAAAACAGACAGGCGTGAAAGAGGGAAAAGAAACACGAACGAGCAAACCAAATCAAAATATGAAATAGCCATCCTGGCAGAAAAAGTGCTGTGTGCCAGAGCACCTCATTTGCTTTCTGACTCTCATAAAGACAGGAGGGAATACCCAACATACTATATACATTTAATGTACAACATAAAAGAAAAATTGCTGGGAAGGTATTGTTTATTTGAATGTTTTAAACACAACCAGATTCCTGATTTCAGTGACAAAAATAATTCATTTATATTGCCCATGCAGTGAATGAACCGATGCAGTTCAGAGCAGGGTTTTCCTAGAATGTACTTACATGCTAAAGTGCAAGAGTGTTAGGAAAAAAACCCAAAACAAACAACAACTTTTCAAAGAATGATTCTTGAATTTTCCTATCAGATTTCGCTTTGAATTAACTGCTGGCTTTGCATGGTTTTCTGTTTGTGGTTTTTGGTTTTTTTTTTAAAGGTTCCATTTTATCTTCCTGATTTGTTTTTCCCCCATTCATTGCACATAGCCAAAAAATGCACTTTATTCAGTATATTTATTAATTTCTTCACAAACTTATATTGGGGAAAAAAACCTAACGAAACAAAAAAACTCACATCACTATGTACCTGTAATACTTTTAGGAATCTCAATTTTTAAAGAATCGTCAAGGTATTTGATATCTAAAGATGCTCTGGCTTTGCATTTGTAATACTATGCAGGGTGCATACTTTTCATAGGTTCCTGCTGCAACTATTTTCACTTGATTGCGTTATTTTTCTGTTGAACCACCTAGTGATACTATACACCAGTTTCACTAATCACCCCTTACTAGCATCACAAATCAAACCAGAATTTGATCCACTACCTCCACTGGAAAGATAACCATTTTACATATTCATTCGTTACATTTTATTTTTTTTTCCAATACCGAATATTATGTCAAACAATAAACTGGGAGACCAAATCTTTCAGAAATACCAGTTTAATGAGCTAAGCTACTGCAAAGTGTCATCAATTTACTGCATTTGCAGGCTCTGTCCCACAAAAACTATGTTTCTTTTTAAAAATAGGCACAGTGTATACTGGATATCACCATTAAGAATGAAATACCAGTAATAATCACAGATTTAGAAAAAATTGCTAAATACTGTACCACCCATCACAGAATTACAAAATGCACTGACCTCTAACTTGAGAGGCACAATCAGCTCCACATGAGCAATTAGCCACATTCCTTTTCTTGCCTTATGTCACTGTAACCTCATTAAACCTCAAATTTCCTTCGCATTCATATTTAGTGCATTGTTCTGATCATAGTTTCATCATTCTTCGAGCCACTTAAAAAAGCATTACACATCTAAGACCAGAGTACAATCATTACAGTACTGCTTCAAGAGCTATTCATGTATAATTCAAGGATTTTTTTCTCTGAATTAGCTTATTATTCATAGGATCTGGTCTAAAGGTTCTTTTTTCTTAAAGCACAAAGAGCTTGGCTATGCTTAGAAAGGTACTTCTACACTATAGCTAAATACTAACAGAAACCTTTAAAATGCTATTTTAGCATGTAAAGTGCATTCACCCCTCAGCATTCATCCTGCTCGTTCACTGGATATACAAAAGTTACAGTCAGAGTGGAGACAAAACCTGAAGCAATTGCAAAGCTAAAAGCAGAACATAAAACTTGGAAGGTTTGGTCTAATTACCAATGAACGTCCTCCAACAAAATCTCTTATGCCATAAAACGGTATAGAGCCATTTAACCTTCATCCATTTTCACTAGTTAGATCTGAAGTTACTAGCAAATTCATTCAATATTATTATAAAATCTTTTCTTAAGACTCACACTTACTCTTAAAAGTAACTGAAAAATTGATACAAGTTCCACTACAGGGCTCTGCTACCACCTGCATTTTCTTCATTCCTAAGTAACAGAAATTAGCTAGGTCTGTAGTGGATTGATCAGTAAAATCCCTCCGGAATTTTAAAGTCAGATTCGGTTTTACTTTTTCATCCAATCACGAACTATTTTGCAGCTTCGCTAAAGATGCAAGACTGGAAATCCAGTTATATTCCCCTGCAAACACTCCAAGTTTACAACACTATCAAAGGTAAACTAGATATGATTCCAAAGGTGAAATTATCCATGAATGAACAGTTAAAATACCAGCGTGCAGAAAAAGGAGACGAGCTGGATGAGAAAGTGCTGTGTGTACACTCTGAACATACTTTAACTGACAGGGATATTTGCTACTTGAGGTTTGTTACTGATCATCAACAGAAACTTCAGGAGACGAGGTGCTCAAAATTTTTGTTAGTATAATTGATGAATAACACCTCCACTGTACAGAAACATACCTAAGGTGCAATTGATGGGCAAATGCTGAGGGCCAGGGAAGACCACACATAGCATTGCAAGATGAGCAGGAAGAATTACAGCCAAAGCAGAGGTTTCTACAGCTAACAATATTAGTTTCCAACACACAGAGCAGTATCACCATGCAAAAGTTCTCAGCCTACATAAAGTGACATTACTTTTACTGACACAACTTGCTTCTATTAAAATATGCCAACATTTGCCTGTTTGGGGAATTTTTCAGAAAATGAATAAAAACATTACTGGCATATGAGAAAAATACAAGGTGTTACCTGCTGTGAGGTAATAAAAACCCATGCAACTCCTTCACGTGCACACAGAGTGCTCCTGGACGACCCTGCCTGCACCTAGCCGGTAAGTTCAGAGCGCGCTATCCAGCCAAGGCAGCCCCCGCCTGCACATCGCCAGGCTCCACAGAACAGCCCTGGAAATCACATGCTCAAACGATTACCGTTTCTTCCTATGTGCCTCACTAGGCCTGGGGTTAGGATATTGGTCATGGAATATTTTAGTCAAGAGCTCATCAGTGAACTGCCTAGAAAAACACATGAATGTATACAGACGTTGGTGTTATAAAATGGAAATTTGTCAAATCAAACCTACCATGCCTGACCAGCACAATATCTTACGTTCTGAAGATAGTACAGACGTAGACATCCCATAAAGGCAAAACACACACTATATGAGGTGAAAGAGCCTCAAGGTTATGCAGTAACCATGATTTAAGTATTATCCCGCACAATGCTCAGTTACAGCCTAAGACAGGTTTTCTTTTAAACTAGTAAAAGAATTTTTACTCTTTAGGAAGATGTACTTCAAAATAAAGTTTGGCATCTGTATTACCATGCTGGAGTGGCATTACTTTTTACATTAAATTGAGAATCATGAGCTTTCTGTTCACTTACTTTGCCAACAATTCTTACGCTCAGTTAATTTTACTTTTGACTTTTACTTACTATTTTAAGCCTAGATATTAACAGGCACCATCTTTTTCTTCAAATATATGAATAAAGTCTTTACCTCAGGGCCAGACTTTAAAGCCTGTCTAACCTAGGGCTTTCTCTGCAGCCAGAGGGACTACAGACATAGAGATGCCATAGATTCAGATCTCGAGAATTAAGCTATAATATGTAAAGGATGTGTAAAGGATTTTGATAGGATAGGCTCGAGTCCTGCAAAATTCCTATAGATAAGCCCCAATACTCTAACCTCAACAACTACCCTTATTAGTCATTGCTATCTTTAAATAAGACTTGTAAATATACACTATTTTCTTACTTAAGCAATAATGGAGACAGTGTTGGACATACACAAGACAGGAATACAATACAGTCCAGGCAGGACAGTGTCACAGGAGCCTTATCCAAGAATTGCAAATTATTGGAAAGGTATTTATTAATTTCATTAGTCATTCATCATCAAATAAAAAGAAACTGTATGTGGTAAAAAAACCTCTCTCTTTTTGTGAGTGTGTATATACATAAAATATTTGAATATCTCTAAAGTAGCTCATGTTACTTCTTTCATCTAGTCTATATAGTTCAAATAGTAAATCCAATAATGGCAATGTCATCTCTACCTACCTTTTTGTCACTATCAATAGCGTATTTTTTTCACCTACCTAATCTTACCCAAAGTCATTGCAGAAAATTTTTCATACAAACACCTCCCATATGTCAACCAGGTGGGACAGAGTAACATTGAAGTAACAACTTGAAGAACCCCTTTGAGGATGTTATCTCGGTTTTGTTGAATTGATTTTCAAAATGCCCACTTAACCTCTAATTTGTACAGTTTAAACCTCAGTAAGAGTTTGGACAGAAATTATTGCAATTTAAGGCTGTTTCTCCAAATTACATTACATGCAGATAGTCTGAAAAACCACATTGGTGTAAGATGGTTCTAACTTCGTTAACGCTGCAGGAAAACACGAGCATCTTTCCATCAGTACTTCTTCCCCCCTCTGCAGTCTGAACAAACTCTCCCCTTTGGAAAAGTCTCAGTTTACAAATTTCAGCCCTCCTTCACTGCCAGGTTGTACATGCCAAGACAAGACCAAGTCACTCACATTTTTCAATCTCATAAAATTTCAAGACATAACTTTTAGGCAATTATCAGACATTCAAAGAAATTAAAGAAAAAAAAAGAAAAATAAGTATTTTGCAGTCAATTTAACACCTGACATTCAGCCACATGCAGCTAACCTTTGTGTTTCCCTTTTTTCTCCTTTCTGGCGCTGCCAGTCTGACAGCTCGCAGCTCCTGCCTTGGTTTTTTTAGTTGGTTTCGAAGCTTGGGCATCCACTATCACCTTTACATCTTCCTGTTCGGCCTCCTGCACTGCTTGAGAGATTATGGGTACCCCACCAAAAAGAAAACCAATGAGAGAGAAGAGAGAAACAAAGAAAGAGAGAGAGAAGAGAGAATGAATTGAGAACTCCGTGAAGGCATAAACAAGTAAGCAGACATAGCAGAGTTTGTTTGGTATTCATTGTTTGTTTGGTATTCAGACACTTCATGCAGAGAAGAGAATCAAATAAACCAGAATTTGCAAAGCTATAGTAAAAACCTGAAAGTGTTAGGTTAGCTGGGATGTATTTCCTACTTTTTTTCCTCCTTCCAGTAATATATCAGCTCCTAACTTTCAGGCCAAAAGTGACATCAGAATATTAATGTGTTGCTGAGCTATCGCAGGAAGCACTTTCCCTCATAGTAAAGTTCTGCCAGACTGATCATCAACAGTGGCAGCATGAAGGTAGAAAAATTCTATTTAGACTTTGTAGTGCCTATGCTTAAAGCTACATCCTAACCCTGTAAACAAGGAATCATCGGAAGGTTATTTTCAAAACACATCTTGCACAATTGTATATATCACAGTATGATGAGTAGAACAGCCATGCATTTTATGATGAAACTATATCTAAGTGGAAATTAAAAACTCCTTCTACTTTGTAGCATACACAAATTAATTAATTCCTTAGAAGTCTCAACATAATATGCATGGCATAGACTGTGAACATCAGCATAATTCATTCAATGCTAGTTGTTTTCAAAGTAAAAAGAGGCTTTATCATTTTCTAAAAGCATAACACACTTTGAGGTCAATATTTGAATCTGTGAAAGCAACACATACCACAACTCTGTCTTCTGGCCAGGCCAAGCCTTGAAGTGAAATAATATTGAGTTTACAAAGGCATAAAAGCAATTACCTTAGTGAAATACATGAAGGAATCGTCAAACTTCACACCCCAAACAAAACCACCTGAGATTTTGGTGCCAGCTGCTGGTGATTGTTAATTGCTAAGCCACACTCACTTCACATGATGACTGTGGTTTATCTCAGAGCACTATCATCCTGGCACCTGAGGCCTTCCACCACCCTTTCTTTTTCCCAAAACTAAAGTGCTTTCTTTAAAAGGATAAAAAAAGTCCACTAAGGAACCTTACTGGAAAGAACTGGTTGCCCATAAAATTACTTTAAAAATATCCCGACAAACTTCATAAACCCTCAAAAGACCAAGTGATGCTCAATGATGTGTGGACTGCCAGTAATCACTCTTTGGAGTGGGAAGTTCTTCCTAGGTGTCTGGTCTGTGAGACAACTTTCCTGTTCACTAAATCCTTCATGCGCATGAAGAGCAACAGAAACACCAAGGAGATTCTCAGAGTAAGATGAAACAGATTTAACCACGTCTGTGTAGACTCTGGCTTACATACCCACAGCTACCCTCCCCAGCACGGCAATCGATTATGAATAGCATTACATTCACAACACAATGAGCACTCAATATTAACACACATTCCTTTTCTCATTATGCAGCAGAATAGTTCAAGTTTTATAGAGAATATACATTAAATTAGTACCGGAGTGACTAAAAGCCCAAAGAAACAGCTTGTCACTGCCCAACTCCTCATTCCTGTCTTTATCATACACTAATCACAAGACTGCCATCCCTTTGCTAAGTGTGAAGGAGCACTGGAAATGAATAAGACATAACCAAAGGAGTGAGCACACAAGACGCCAGGGAAAATGGCATATATAAAAGTCAGTACACTGTGTCCTATTTCCCCGGGCATGGCAGCCTTGGACTGAGCAGGGAAACAAAGAGTCCCCTCCACAGGCTTTAAACAGGTGTGACTTGCCAACCTAGTCATCTATCCTATATTTGTAGCTCAGTCTCTCTTTAAAAACTAATGTGTGTTCTTTTAATTGTTTTAAAGGTGATAACCCATGTTATAATTAAATTCAGTACTTAACAAATGACCTATATTAAATGACCAGACAGTTCATTTAAAGCATTTAAAGCATATGGTGATATTCATTCTCTCGGATGAAGCATCATTTACTTGGTCCAAAGCAACGATTAATCAGCAAAGGATGAAACATTCTGACACTGTTGACTGAAAAGTTAAAGACTTATCTTTACTATCTTGTTATCCATCCTTTGATCTAACAAGTAAAAGTCTGAAGCTTTTTGAATTACTTTTGTCTCATAATTTTCAGCAAAAGATATCTGATTATAAGTACAGTGATGGAGCTCCAAAGGACAGAGAAGGAAATATTTCCATTGAATTACTCTATAAGGCAGAGAACAAGATTTCAGTCCAGTAGCCATTTTGAGCATATACTATCACTGCTGTCTATGGTAAACAGGACTTTTAGACATAAGTGATGGAGGCTGCAAAATAAGATTTAAACCATAAATGTGCAGATACTGCAGCTGGGTTCACGAAAGGAAGGAACTGACACAATTTCATGTTTCTAAAGGATGCTTTTTTGAGCTTTACCATTACATTTAAACCACTACCTCTAAAATAAATCCAAATCTAATCCCAAAATACCATCTCCACCACAAAACCATCTTGTTCTTAGCCATCAACTATTCAGCAAATAGCAGACCTCGGCTAAGGCTCATCCACTCACTAATGTTTTCTCTTGTGAGTGCTACTGACCAAATTCAGTTCAGGACATCACTGAGCTCCAGGGGACTCGGCGGCACACTTGCCTTCAAGCACAGGGTAAGCACTGGTCTCCCCTGCCTGTAAGCGCTAACCTGCCCACACCTCCATGTGCAAGCGCTGCCCGCTGCGGCGCGGTAGGAAGCGAAGGTCACGCAGCACGGCACCTCCTGCCAACAGCGCCAGTCAATACTTGGATCCTCGCAGAGGGTGGGCAACGGGCTATCTTCTGAAGCCTGCCGACCTACAGAGAGAGGTCTGTGGACCCACCTTGCTCAGCGGGTCCAACAGATTTAAATAGGTGGAGTAAAGTAAAAAAATCTGTTTTCTGTTTCCAGTGCTTTCTCCTGCCCTGGAGAGTTGTAAGAACGACCACTTCTAATACCCTCTGTACCCTCTCTGCAGCTGGCCATTAGCACGTGGAGTTTTGAACTTACCAAACCAGCACTCCATCTAGTCTTTCCTTGTGGAGATGAAGCAATTTGTAGAGGCAATGTTTATCCCCAACGCTGTTGTCAAGGGATCAAATGCCTTCCCCTCTGCCCTTTACTACATCTTTGGATCGCTAATAACAGTCTGACAAGAATTTCCCTTCTCAGCAGGATGGGAACCTTCAGACAAACTCTAACCTGCGTTCTCCACAGGCTCTAGACAGCCCCATAAAACAATTTACAGTTCCCCGTAAGAAAGCCTGAATAAGGAAAATAAGATAAACTGGCCTCCCTAGATAATATTCACCAGTGTGACAATATGATTATGTCCTCAGTTGGATGTTAAAAAGTTAAAACCAATGACAGGCAGTACCACAGGATAAATAAATTAAAAACCTTAAATGCACCTATAGAGGGATAGATTTTTCAAAGACTGTCATTCAAAAATGCACTCATTTCAGTATAAAAAAGAAATTTAGGCAATTTTAAAAAGCCTACTTAATAACTATTGATAGTTATCTTAAACAATATGAGACTACATTTGAAAATCTAGCCTGATATTCCATATTCCTCACCCCAAATTATTTAAATCTTCACTTAAAAAAAAAAAAACCCATAGATTTTCCTTTTCTGTTAGAGTTATTTGTTTGTACTAAAATTTGCATTTAGACAAGACAAAAATGGAGGAGCATGTGTTGCAGTGAGACAGAATTCCAAACAGCAAATAACGCTGGACTGTCAGATCTGGTGTTTCATTCTCATTTGGACTCATAAATTGTAAGAAATAGTTTTGAGGTAAGTGGCAAGCTTTCAAATAATACAATGACATGATTTTAATTTTAGTGTTATTCATCCATGTTCATTAAATCAAGTACTGACTACTAACCTCAACACAGTATTAGAAAAAAAATACTTTTGGGGAGACAGAAAAGAGCGCAGATTACGATATTAATTCAGGATCCGAGCTGGAAAGAAAAGAGGAACAACAAACAAACAGTCTATTAACATAGTATAAGGTGAGCATAGAAGGACTTGCATCAAAGCAGAGAAGGGCAGTGTCCTGGCTTTGCCTTCCATCACCACCGGCCGAACTGCTAAAAGTGGGAAAAAGAAGCCTCTCCCACGAACCAGTTCTGGGTTGGACAACACTGCATGTTACAGGGATAAAGTTACAATGCGCAATCAAACAAAAGGATGCAAGTAAGTGAAGTGAATAATCTGTGATGCAGACAACACAGAATTGAAAAAAAATATTGAAAGATCATTATCCACACATATTTATACAAGTCAATGAAAACGAAAAGCATGTTTTTCCATCTGGACTTCATGATGAGAAGTTCACACAGGAAATTAGTTTCAAAGTAGCATGCAATGAAAACGCAGATTTTCTTTTTCCATTTGCATGACCATTTTTCTTGATAGCAGTGCTAGCACACTTTTATGATCTTAAAGGAATAAAAAAAAAAATCTATCAATCAAAACTTACCAATCTCTATCATATAAAAATGCCATGTGCTAAAAAAAGAAGTGGTTTTGATCAGAACGTTATGTGAATAATGAAGTGAGTGAAAAATCACAAAAAGAAAAAAAATTTAAATGGAAACATTAAACATTTGTGCAGTCTGCCTGGAAAACACCTTAAATAGAAAGAGGCTGAACCAGATGATGAGGTATGCGAGGCAAGTCATTGGCTCAATTGTATAAGGCAAATATTCATTCTATTTACCAACGTCTTCTAAACAGTAAAAGTGAAATCCAGAATAAATACCATACCAAAAAAAAGATAAACTACAGTTCAGTCAGAGCGTACCTTAACAAATCAATGCAAATTGGTCGTCCTTTTCTTACTGTTGCCTGAGATGCTCTTGTGTTTCACTGTAAGAATGGCTTGCTATTTTACTTTGTAAAGTTCTAGCCTTGGTGAATCTTGCTGTTATTTGGACTGTCGTTCATTATTACTTTATTTAATCAACTTAGATTCTGAACTGGTCTAGCATTTCTACAGTCATCTAAAAGACACCAGATTCTATCAAAAATATTCTGAAGATGGGCAAATCCACTATATTTTACAATGTAATGAAATATTTTTATTAGTTTTATATAGACAGTAAAATTAGTTAAATACAAGGGCCTGAATTAGGGCAAGGACTCTGATACATTAGTTACTATTTAATCACACACAAAGATTTGATTTCTGCTTCAAAGTGCTTATAACCAAAGGCATTACCTCTGCAGCTAGTAACTTACAGTCAGATTCCAGATTCCCAAAAACTTATATTGCCCATAAATTCCTTATGGTTCCTTGCAGTTTATCTGTCGAACGCTGATGTGTTGACTAGGCTGATTTTACAAAGGTGAAAATACTCCTAAGTGAAACTGAATGTGAACAGGTTGAAAAAAAAGGAATGAGTGTACATGAGAACCTGGTGCTGCTTAAGGACATTACTAAAAGCTCATTGCTATAAGGAGATTTCCTCAGAAAGAATAAAGGAAGGAATTAAACAAAAGATTCTTCTTAACCCCCACATATCTGCTGTCTGACCCTGGGGAGGGGGAAAGAAAAGGAAGCATATGAAATGGAGAGTTAATAGCAATGAATTAGACTCTTTGGGAAAGCAGACAACTAATAAAGCAAGCTAATATTATCCATGAAAGACCTATGCCGAGAGGATGAAGGACAGTAAGAAATTACATAATTATTTTGCATACCGGGGCCCTGAGAGCAGGAGTAGGCTTTGATTGCCCTGACGAGCCTCCCTGGGGGCTTCCACCCACGCCCTGCCCATGGGTTTCAGCTCTGCCCAGGGCTATGCTGTAGGTGTGCTGGTTCCCAGCTGCATCTCCTGGGAGGACCCTGGTGCTACGCTGTAGGTACCTCATCTGCTCAATGGACCCCTCCTACGTACGCAGCAGCCTTGTCTCCTGGCCCTGACTGGCACCCTGGAGGGCCCTGGCCCCGGTTCATCCCTTGTGTCTGGGACTGTGGAGAATCCTGTAGCAGTGGCCGGCTCTGCCCGCCATGTTTGAGGTCTGGGGATGGTGCTCCGTCTGCAAGGGCATTGCCCGTGCCGGGGTCACCCGTTCCTCCTGGCTCCTGCTGCTCCCGGACACTGAGATTGTCAAGGACAGAAAATACTGGCTAGTTGTGAAGTAGTAACTGAAAGTAAATAAACTTTAAGTGGAACTTCAAAGCAAAGAGAAGCGAGTTTTTCAAGCAATTTTGAGCAATTGCCTCTAAACTTCCTTCTCAAATCTTTCAGTACCAAGAACCACAAAAAGACCTCTAAACCCCTTACTACCCGCTGCTCTCTGATCCTTGCTGCTGGGTTAGTTTGTTTGTTTTGGAAATGTATTAGTGCAGTAAGGACTGCTGATAAATCAAAAAGATGCTTTAAAGGATGAAGGTGAAGAGACTGCGGCTGAAAGGGAGATTTTAGAATACATGCTTACTGGAAGTGAAGTATTTTGCCGACATGATACTTGGAGTGCTGCCTGATCTCTCAGTATTAATAGTCTTGTGCACAGAACATTCCTTGCTATCCTCAAAAAATAAACTAATACTTTCTCATTTCAAGGTCAGTGGAAAACAGGGATGGCAAGATGCTGTTTTGATGAACACACAAATATATGGGTTTTTTAAATGAATGATTAACTGATGTCATCTCCTAAAGCTGACAGCTTGATACTCATCAGAAAACTCTCTCTCATCATTCATGGTAAAGGAGCAGAATGACACATCAAATTTAACAATCCAGAGCTATGACTTGTCATCAGAAGTCTGTTAAACACACCACACAACCATTACATCTAGATGCGCTGACAAATGTCAAAGAAGGAAAGTAAAAATTAATTTTGCATTTTTACACATGGTTAATTTAAATCTCTAAATTGGAAGTTGCCATGAAAATTACTCTGAGAGTATCTAATTGAAAACATTTTTAATTTCAAGTCTTAACAAAAAAAAAAAAAGCCACATCTGCAACAGAGTATGGTAATATTAATGAAAGCATATCTGGCACTTCTTCAAATCTCTGCCTTCCTCAGTCCTGCAAAAAGAAAAATCACCATGCAGTGGAAATTCACCATTTTCACAGAAGTAAAATTACTCTTCTCTGTAAAAATGGGTTTTCATCATTTGCATTAAATAATGTAATTAAATTGTTGCAGTAACTAGTGTATCGCTGCATGCTACTTGACTCCAGGAACGCTCAGTATGTCTTTGCAACCCAGACTGAACAGAACTGTACTCACAGCAGAATTTTGCAATGTCATATCAAGCTAAAACGTTTGTTCAGGTTTTCAACAAACTTCACAAAATACGTGGTGTAGAGATACAGGAAAACAAACCAGCAGATGTGACTGTGAGACACTACAGAATGGCAAGTAAAATTTAATAAAAACTTTAAACAAACAGGTAGCAATATGTCCTTATGAAGGACACTAAATTGAAAATAAACAAGAACACAAGCAAGAGAAGACAAAGCAATTTGTAAGTGACCCCTCCTATACAGAGGGATTACATTTATTCCAGTGAATAAACTACTTTGTTGTCTTTAATATACAATGTAAACTTAATAACAATACAAAATGTTGTTATTGGTTCTTATTTCGCTATGTATAATGAGGAAATAGCAATGAAGTTGTATTTGGTACTGCAAGAGAGAGAGGCATTATTTCTAATAATAACAACTGGAGCCAAACATCATGGAAGTTAATGGAAGGATACCTGTTTCTTGAAATGGCAGGCAGATAATTTAGGGTCTAACCTGCAAGTATGGTCCCAAAACTATATTAATAAAGTTCATTTCAGTA